>NC_142808.1:4565492-4773676 GCF_049724085.1 Artemia sp. Qi Xiang Cuo | reverse complement strand
CCCGTAAAGCTCTTTTAAAAGATACAAAAACTACTTATTTAACACAAAAATTTCGTTTTTAATGACTACCAAGTAAAGAAAAATCACACGGAATAAGGCAACTGAGTCTCTCAATCCCCTTAAAGCTCTATTAAAAGATAAAAAAAATAATTATTTAACACAAAAATTTCGTTTTTAATGAACAAAAAGTAAAGAAGCATAAACCGTTTGTTGGACACTTAGAATCAAACTAAAATAACATAAAATGTAAAAGATAAAAAAATAATACTGTAAAACAAAAATTTATAAATAATATTAACTAAATTAAACACATTAACAACGGAAAAAGGCAACTTTTTCTCACCCTAACAGTAAAGCACTTATAAAAGATAAAAAAACTACTAAGAAATAACAAAAAATTCGTTTTTAATGATCATCACTTATAGAAAAATCACACTTAATTAGGCGACTGAGTCTCTCAATCCCCTTAAAGATCCTTTAAAAGTTACAAAAACTACTTATTTAACACAGAGAACCCCAATTTAAATGAACCCCTGTGTAACTGAAACCCCTGTACAACTGGACCTCCGTGCTAAATTTCATTACGTTTAATATCTAACCACCAAATGCTCCAAGCCTCAGAAGAAAAAGCGATTTTGAAAACAGGGAGCCCGATTTACGAAAAAAAAAAGGGATACCCCCCGTGCAACTGAACCCCCCTTGTAACTGAACCCGTGTATAACCGAAACCCTCCGTGCAACTATATCCCCTTTAACTGAACCCTCGTGCAACTCACCCCTCTCTGCAACCCCCCCCCCTCCGAACACATTTCAGCCCATTATTGTTAAATTGACAATATTTTTCAAACGTTACTTACGTATTATACATACCACAACGGCGAGGTAAAGCTAGGTCAAGTCACAATGTCATTATATCGTTACTTTTCAATTAAGCTATTGAATACTTTCTAGAAATGTCCCTTGTAAGCGTCTACGCAAATATCTTTTCGCAAAAAAATCGCAAATCTCGTAAACTAAAGAAGTAATTACCCTTTTCATAAACATTAGTCCTTCTATTAATGAACCCATGAAGCGAAACCAGTCTTATAGCATCACACAATCTCGCTCCTAGTTCCAAAAATGGAATGCATGTAGCGTTCTTAGTAATATTTTTAAAAACCTATTAGCAAATTTTAAAAAAAAAACCTACTAATCCACATACATATGAATGACCACGGAACTTTCTCTAATCGACTGACACACAAAAAATCGATGTCATAATAAAAAAAAAAACATGTATATTAAATTAAAGAGAGTGATGACCTGTAGAATAGGACTACCAGAAAAAAACCTGCTTGGTACATAGGACTCTTAGAATCGCTACGAGCTAGTCTACTACCGCTGTTTAGAGTCTCCTCTAGTACCTGCTCAATTAAATACAATTGTATTTGAAAAAGATGGATTTGATCCCCCTGTCCCTTTTTCTCACTATCCAAGTTTAGCCCCCGTCAAGAATTCTACTAGAACCTCTGACCCCATTGTGATATAAAAAAAGTAAAGTGTAAAAACGGTACCTTCACAAGTCGCTTTCGATTCCCCACACTTTTGTTGAGCAACGCTGAAAGCCTTGACTTTGAAAAACTGAATGAATTAGACACCCTCTCTAAAATATATAGATTAGATGTAGTCGCTATTACTGAGGTTCAAGCTCAAAATTTTGACATGTTAAAGATTAAGAATTTTTCTCAATTTATTAAACTCAGACCAGAAAACCACCTTCGGGGTAAGAAAGGTTGCGGAATTCTGTTTTTTTTGTCCGTAATGACTTGTACCCAAGTGAAATCTCAATTCCGTGTCTTGCTCCCTTTGATGAGATTATGTTGGTGTGTGTTCGACCTAAAGTCTTGCCACGTCCTTTCAATTTTATTGTCCTGTTTTGTTTTTATTACTCCCCTAATCAGAGATCCGCTGACAAAATAAATTTCATTGAAAAATTGCATGCAAGTGCTGACTTTATGCTATCAAAATACCCAAATGCAGGAATTTTCCTGATGGGTGACGCAAGCGATATAAGACTTGATTCTACATGTAATGCTTTTAATTTAAAACAGGTCGTTAATGTCCCAACTACAAAAGGCAATACTACTCTTGATTTAATTTGCACTAATCTTTCGAAGTTTTACAAACCCGTCTCCACTCTGCTCCCTCTAGGGGGTAGTTACCACTTTAGCCTTTTTCTATCTCCGCTGGCTAAAGTTAAACAGTCGTTTTCTATAACTGAAACCGCTTATAGACCTCTCACTGACTCTGGATTTTCAATTTTTGCTCCTGGATTACTACTGAAAATTGGTCCACTGTGTATCAAACAAATGACGTAGACTGCGTGGCTTTGTCCCTCCAAAATTTATTAAGGGGTAATTATGAATTCCACTTCCCTGAGAAAATTTTTTAAACGTGTTCTACAGATAAGTCTTATGTTACTGAGTCTTTTAAAAAACTTATAAGAAAAAAAAATAATTTTTTTTCAAAACAGGTCGTATTACTGAGGCTAATAGTCTAAGGAAGTTGCTAATGAAAAAATTAAGAAAAGTAGCTTCTAATTATTATAAGTCAAAGTCAAAGATCTATGTTCTAACAAGCCCAAGCAGTGGTACAGAAAAATTTAAGAAATATTCGGAAAAAGTCCTTCCGAGGTTGATTTTCACCTCCCTAAACCCCCTAATAAGACTGCCAATGATTTAAACTTGTACCTTGCTTCCATCGTGCAAAGTTTCCCCACTTTCACTGGCTCAAGTCCAACTATTTCTCCCAATACTTCCTTTCCCTTTATTTCTCCCTCTGATGTTATAAATAAAATTGTAAAGCATAGAAAATCAAGTATTTGTCCCCTGGACAACCCAGTTGACTTAATTAAAGCCTTTTCAGGCAGAATTGCTGACCCTTTATCAAATATTCTCAACCACATCACAAAATTTGGTAAATTCACAAGTTGCTGGAAACAAGATTTTATTACACCTGTCCCAAAAAAATGCACCAGTCTGACTTTCGCCAACATTCACCCCATTGAACTCACTTCAGTTTTTTCCAAACTTTATGAACGTTTCCTCTGTGACTGGCTTAGTAATATAATTTGTCCGCGTATTGACACCCGGCAGTTTGGTAACTTATGGAGAACTTTTACCACCCATTAGCTTGTGCACTTAATGCATACCATCGTAAGTAACCTTGATAAACCAAATGTTTGGCTGAACCTTATCTTAGTTGATTTCCAAAAACCTCTTGAACTGGTTGACCTCACAATTCTAATCCGTTTACTACTGGCTGATTTTGTACTTGACCCTTTGTTAGTAAATATTTTTATATCATTTCTTTCAAATATATATCAAATTATAAACTACCAAAATATTTTCCCTAACCCCCTTCCTATACACTGTGGAATTCCTCAAGGAACCTTATTGGGACCACTTTTATTTCTAAACATGATTAATGATATTGGGAGGGATTTTCCCCAAAGGTGGAAATACGTGGATGACTTGTTCATCCTTGAAGTATGTCACTGAAATACTAAAAGTGATCCCTTCGAAATCCTCACCCATACTTCAGACGGAGCTAAGGACCTAAATATGAAAGTACATTCCACCAAATCAATTATAATGGCGGTAATTTTTTTTAAATCTACTTCCACTTTCCTTGACCCTATCCCACCCAAAATGCTTGTGAAACATGTTAAACTCCTTGGTGTCACAATTTCAAATAATCTTAAATGGAACATACATGTTTCTAATATTGTTAAACAAGCAAACGTTTCATTATCTATGTTAAAAATTTTAAACAAATTTAATTGCCCTAAGATGCACTCTCTCCGTGTTTATTTATCATTTATCAGGCCGCTATTAGAATATGCATGTCCGGTCTGGTATTCACATCTTTCAAGCGAGCTTAGTGACAAAATTGAGTCGGTCCAAAAGCGTTCGCTCAGAATCATCTACAAAAGACCAAAATTCCGTACTCCTTCCTCCTTAAATCCGCAGGTATTACCACGTTAAGAGAAAGAAAAGTACAAATTTGTTTGTGTTTGCTAAATCCGCAATATCTAATCCTCGTACAGAGGACATCTATCCTGATTTACATGATCCCAATAGACCTCTACCCGCCCCGCTTAGCTTCCTTGGCAATTCCAACATATTCACCTATCCACACCGTTACTGATAGGTTCCGGAAAAGTTTTATCCCCTCTATTTTGGAGTACCTAAACAATTCCTGAACTATGCTCTGTACCAAAATTAACTCCTCCGTCCCTTATTTCAGTTGTTGTGTATGTTCACAATAATCATGCGTCGTTTTTCTCTTTATCTTTGTCCCTTTTATTTTCCCTTTTGTTGATACTTATTTATGTTAAATTTCTTTTTCTGACCTTTAATTTAAATTTTTTTTAACTTTAATTGTATTCCTTTCTTTAATTGTAAATATTTCTTTTGACAACTAATTTGACTTGATTTTAAGTTTTTTTTTTTAATTTTATGTATTTGACCTTGAGCACGATTTCGGCAATGTTTTTCTTCTTGACTCTGATTTCCTTTTATCCCCCACCCCTTCTTCTTATATTTTTCTGTTTCTATTCTAGCCATTTGTTAAATTCTTATCGAACATTTTAATGCTTGATTGGTGTTTCTTTTCTTGTTGTATTATTTGTTTCTTCGTTTTGCTTTGTCTATTTCTTTTTGACAAATGAAGCGAATTCAGCTCTATTAGAGCTTGTGATAGCCTTTGGAAAATAAATATTATCTAATCTTACCTATATACCCCATCGGCATAACTTACAACCCTTGCCTTTAGTCTCTGGGGTTTGTTTCAACCCCATAAGCCTTGCTATATGAAATTTGGACTATTTTGAACACAATGGCTACCTCAAAATTTCTATTAGACGCATTTCGGGACAATACGACATGTGTGTGTGTGGAGTGGGATAGCTGCCTTCCGATCACGTTGACTCTTAAAAAGAGTGCTAGAGCTAATTACCAATCCAATTAACCCCCTCCGAAGTTTATATGACCATGCTTTCTATAAAAACCTTATATGCCCCAAGAGCATAACTTATAACCCTTACCCTGAGGGCTTGGGGGATTTGTTCTCATCAAAGACAATATTTCCGGACCTTTCAAATGAGTTGAACAAAATGGCTATCTCAAATTTTGATTGGAAGTGTTTGGGGAAATGATGGGCGCGGGGGGGGGGCATTTGTCCTCTGCTCACTTTCGACTAATAAAAAAGGCACTGGTCCTTTCAATTTTTAATTGCATCAGCCCTTTTTGAAGCTTCTACGACAAAACTTTCTATAAGAACCTTATATCCCCCAAGGGCACAACTTACGAACCATGTCCTGAGGACTATGGGGGGAGGGTTGTCATCCTCAAATACATAATTTTCAGACCTTTCAACTACGTTGAACAAAGAATTATCACCATATCAGAATGACAACAATCACCATATCAGAATGAACAAAATCAGCCATATCATAATGTTGATCGTAAATATTTGTGAAAATGATGGATATAGGGGAGGGTGATTCTTCCTTTAATTACTTTTGACTATTAAAAAGGGCAATGGCCGTCTCAATTTCCAACCGAATGAGCCCTCTTTGAAGTTTTTACGGCAACGCTTTCTACAAAAACCTTATGGTTTTTAGTTTATGGTTAAACCCCAGAGGATAACGTACAACCTTAGTCCTGAGGGCTGTGGGGGACAGGGGGTCATAACTAAAGACGTAATTTTTCAGACCCTTAAACTATGTTCAGCAAAATGGCAATATCAAAATGTTAATCGAAAGTGTTTGGGGAATTAATGGGCGTGGGGGAGGGTATTCACCCTCCATTACTTTTGACAAAATTTTCAAAATTTTAATTGAATGTGTTCGGGGAAATGGTGAGCGTTAGAGAGGGGTTAGTTGCCCTCTAATCACTTTCGAATATTAAAAATGGTACTAGCCTCTTAAATTTCCATTCGAATTGTCTACAACCTTTTGACATTACTAAAACAACACATTCTATAGAGACTTTTTTTGCATCCAGGGCATAACTTATAACCCTTTCCCTGAGGTTTTTATTTGGGGGGGATGCTCATCCACAAAGACCAAATTTTCAGACCTTTAAACTACATGAACAAAATGCTTATCTCAAAATTTTGATTGGAGGTATTTGGAGAAATGGTGGGCGTGAGAGGGCCCACCAGTGTCCCTTCAACCCCTTTAGACAATTAAAAACGGCCCTATCCCTTTCAATTTCTAATCAAATGAGCCCTCTTTGAAGTTCTTATAATAACGCTTTCTTTAAAAAACCTTATATGTCCCCAGGCCTAATCTCCAGAACTTTCAACTACGTTGAACAAAATGGCTATCTCAAGATTCTGATTGGATATGTTTCGGGAAATGGTGGGCATGAGAGGTGGGTTAGTTGCCCTCTAATCACTGTCGACTTTTAAAAAGGATACTACTACTACTATTACTACTACTAACAACAACTCACCGCAGCACCTAGCCGCCTGAGGCCAACGCAGCTACGCACGCTCCTCCTCTATCACAATCCATTCGAAGCCTCCCTTATTACACCCGCCCACAAAGTTCCCATTTCCTTTAAATCTTTCCACGTTCTCCCACCCCAGACGAGGACGACCTGCTTTCCGTTTAGCCCTAGACGGTTGGCCGAAAAGAACAATCTTAGGCAATATGTCATCGTTCGTCCGCACAACATACCCTAGCCACCTCAACCTTAGCCCTAGAGAGTGGTATTGAACCTCATTTTTCGTATAGCCTAATGTTTGAAATACGGTCAGTCAGCCGGGTACCCAGAACAATCCTTATGCAATTTCTCTGGAAAACATCTAGCAAATCTTCATCTACTTTTCGGAACGCCCATACTTCAGAGCCATATTTGACCACTGGCATCACTGTAGCTTCTAATATTCTAATTTTGGTTTGCAGACTTATATTCCTATTTCTTCCAACTTTTTTCAACTTTGAGAAAAAACACCCTGAGCCTTGGCTATTCTACTTTTAACATCTTCATTACTCCCACCATCTTTAAAAATAATACTACCAAGGTAAGTGAAGCTGCCTACCTCACCAATCTTTTCATTACCCAAAGTCACCTTTTCCTCTTCACTTATTCCTAGCCTTAGTGGCTTAGTCTTCTGAACAATAATTTTCAAACCTGTTCTAGCACCCTGAACTCGCAAAACCTCTAAAACTTCATTCATTTTGCTCACACTTTCATCTAGGATGCTTAAATCATCAGCATAATCTAAGTCCATAAGACTTTCCCCCACAGAGTCCATCCTCCCCATTTGATTC
This sequence comes from Artemia sp. Qi Xiang Cuo, assembly GCF_049724085.1. Lineage (NCBI taxonomy): Eukaryota > Metazoa > Arthropoda > Branchiopoda > Anostraca > Artemiidae > Artemia > Artemia sp. Qi Xiang Cuo. The sequence goes on along the minus strand of NC_142808.1, from coordinate 4,766,353 downwards.
CGTGGTCTTCCATTGCCTTTCCTGTGCTCCTTAAGACAAAGTCTATCAAAATAGTCCAAATAAAGAGGGATAGAACACGACCCTGCTTAACTCCTGTTTTAATACAAAACCAGCTGCTAACCTCATTTCCTACCTTAACTGCAGCAGTGTTATTCTCGTACATAGCACTAATCACTTTAATGTATTTGTCTGGTATACAATACAAGGATAAAACCTTTACAAAAGCTCTTCTATCAACAGAATCAAACGCTTGCTCATAATCTATAAAACCTTTGACCAAAGGTGTTTGAAAACTTAGGTAGGTAATTATTAGCCTAAGAGTGAAAATTTGTTCGACACATCCTCTACCTTTTCTAAAACCACACTGTTCTTCCCACAAAAATTTGTCTACGGTATCTCTCAGTCTAAAAAGTATCATATTGCTAAGTAATTTACTAACCACAGAGACCAGACTAATGCCTTGATAATTACCACACTCACTTTTATCACCTTTCTTATAAAGTGGCTTAACTAAGGTTTCCTAAAATCGTTATGTTTTACCCCTTTTCAAAAATCATATTCATAATCTTCAATAGCTTATTTCTAACCACAGAGCCACAATATTCGAGAAACTCATTTACCACCCTATCAGCACCTGAAGCCTTATTATTTTTTAATCCTTTCAGTACTTTGCTAATTCCTTCTCACAAAATAAATCTTCCTTCACATCCAAGGTATCACAAACTTTTTAGTTTTCCTCTATTTCTTTTCCTGCAACTCTATCTCGGTTAAGCAAATTCTCAAAATGTTCGGCCCATCTCTCTTTAGTTTTTTCCTTATCTCTAATTGCGGCCCCATTCCTATCTTTAACTGGTCCAAACCCGGCTCGACTACTCTCTCTCAATTTGTTAACAACCCAGTACACTATTTTTCTATTATGCCGTAGAGCTGCATCTTCCAGATCCTCGGCAATTTTATCGTTGGCCTCCACTTCACACCTCCTTAGTTCACATTTTAATGCTTTCTCCATTGTCTTTACATTCCTTTTGTTTTCATATGGTCTATCACTCAGATGATTCTTGTACAAGTCCTTTCTCCTGTCTATTAAACATAAAGCTTTTTCACTAATATTCTTAGCTGCAGTTCTAGCTTTCTTCCCTAAGACACCTTCAGCAACTTCACAAGATATTTTTCTAAAATTATTCCAACCATCTTCCACATTATCAAATTTTAAACTTTCAAGTTTAGTATTCAACTGCTCCTGGAAAGTTTCTCTCAAATTCTCATCCTGGAGTCTACCAACATCATAACTTCCCGGGAGGTAGTTACCCTTTCAATATTTCAGCTTTAAATTAACCCTAGAGACTACTAGATGGTGATCTTTACTTTTAACATCAACAACAGCACTTCTATATACCCTAGTATTTTGTATTGATCCTGCCAGTCTTCGGTTTACTGTGAAATAATCAATAAGGTTTGCTGCCTTACCATCACGTGAATACCATGTTAACTTATGAGCCATTTTATGACCAAACACCATATTGGTTATAACTAGATTTTTATACCTACAAAATTGCAAAAGTATGTATCCATTACTATTTTCTTTTCCTACATCAAATTTACCTAGGCTAGGATATCATCTATCCCCATTTCTACCGACCTGTTCGTTTGAATCTCCCAGTAAAAGTATCATATTTCTACCTGGGACCCTGTCTATTTGCTCCTGTAACTGTAAGTAAAATTCATTTGAGTCACTATCATCTCCGTCAGTCAGTTCTAAAGGGGCGTATACTACTATAATTGATACCCTGAACTTTTTAGTCATAAAATAAGCAATTACTATTCTCTTATTAATACCTTCCCAGCCTAAAAAAGACTTAGCAGCTTCCTTATTCATCATGAGCCCTACTCCCTGTCTATGTGCCCCATCCCTCCTGCCTGATTAAACAAGTTCTAAAATCACCTAATTTCATGCTTCCTACCCCTGGGATATGAGTTTCTGAAACTCCTAGTAAATCCAGCTTGCGTGAGCAGCGCATGGCTTTCGTTTTTGAGTTGTTGATTGCCATCCCGAAGAGGTTGGTAGACGAGTGAACGCTGTTATCCTGGGATTGTAGATATTGAAGGGGCTCGGCTATTAGGTCTGTGTCATCGGCATATGCTAGTTTGTCTATCACCACTCCTCCGACAAGGGCGCCGGGTGGGTTGTCTGTGAGTGAAAGGGCTGCAGATAGGAAGAGATTGAACAGCTCCGGGGATAGTAGGAAACCTTGAAGCTCTCCGGTAGAGGCTTTGAAGCTCTCGGTAAGTCCTTCTACAGTCATGACGCAGCTTCTGAACTTTTTATACATGTCTTTGATCAGCGAGATCAGGTTGGATGGGATGCCAAAGTGAAAAAGGATGTGCCATAAGCCTTCTCTCCATATGAGATCGAAAGCTTATTTAAAGTCTATGAAAAGGTGGTAGATGCTGCGTCCAAGTTCACTATACTTTCCATGGTCTGCCGGACAGTGGATATCTGATCAGTTGTTGATCTATTAGGTCGGAAGCCGGCTTGGTATTCCGGAATGACCATTGAGGAAATGGCTCGTATACGCCCGAGCATGACTCTTGTGAGGATTTTTGCGGCGTGGCTTGTAAGACTTATTGGGTGGTAGTTGTTGCAGACAGCTTTAGAGCCTTTCTTATGCAGGGGGACTATCATCGAGAACGGAACACGCTTTGATGTCCTTCTTATTGGCCAATTGCTGCACTCTTCTATACATGAAGTGGGGGGGGTCTCCTTTCTGAAAAGGTGTCTTGTCGTTGTTTACCTTGTCACAGCTACATTCCCATAATTTTTCAAAGTTCATTTTGGATTTCTTTCGTTGAAATGCAAGAGTTGGAATATTTCAGTAGTGACTTGTTGTGCTTTACCTTGTCACAGTTACATTCTCTTTATTTTTCGAAGTCCATTTTGAATTTCTGTCGTGAAATGCAAGAGTTGGAATATTTCAGTAGTGTTTTAATGTGTTTTACCTTGTCACAGTTACATTCTATTGATTTTCATAGTTCATTTTGAATTTCTTTAATTGAAATGCAAGAGTTGGAATATTTCAGTAGTGTCTTGTTGTGCTTTTCCTTGTCAAAGTTACATTCTCTTGATTTTTCAAAGTTCATTTTGAATTTCTCTCGTAAAATGCAAGAGTTGGAATATTTCAGTAGTGTTTTGTTGTGCTTTACCTTGTCACAGTTACATTCTAATGATTTTAATAGTTCATTTTGAATTTCTTTCATTGAAATGCAAGAGTTGGATTATTTCAGTAGTGTTTTGTTGTGCTTTACCTTGTCAGAGTTACATTCTCTTAATTTTTCAAAGTTCATTTTGAATTTCTTTTGCGAAGTGCAAGAATTGGAATATTTCAGTAGTGTCTTGTCGTGGTTTACCTTGTCACAGCTACATTCCCATGATTTTTCAAAGTTCATTTTGGATTTCTTTCGTTGAAATGCAAGAGTTGGAATATTTCAGTAGTGACTTGTTGTGCTTTACCTTGTCACAGTTACATTCTCTTGATTTTTCGAAGTTCATTTTGAATTTCTGTCGTGAAATGCAAGAGTTGGAATATTTCAGTAGTGTTTTATTGTGCTTTACCTTGTCACAGTTACATTCTATTGATTTTCATAGTTCATTTTGAATTTTTTTCATTGAAATGCAAGAGTTGGAATATTTCAGTAGTGTTTTGTTGTGCTTTACCTTGTCACAGTTACATTCTCTTAATTTTTCAAAGTTCATTTTGAATTTCTTTCGCGAAGTGCAAGAATTGGAATATTTCAGTAGTGTCTTGTCGTGGTTTACCTTGTCACAGCTACATTCCCATGATTTTTCAAAGTTCATTTTGAATTACTTTCTTTGAAATGCAAGAGTTGGAATATTTCAGTAGTGACTTGTTGTGCTTTACCTTGTCACAGTTACATTCTCTTGATTTTTCGAAGTTCATTTTGAATTTCTTTCGTTAAATGCAAGAGTTGGAGTATTTCAGTAGTGTTTTGTTGTGCTTTACCTTGTCACAGTTACATTCTATTGATTTTCATAGTTCATTTTGAATTTCTTTCATTGAAATGGAAGAGTTGGAATATTTCAGTAGTGTTTTGTTGTGCTTTACCTTGTCACAGTTACATTCTCTTAATTTTTCAAAGTTCATTTTGAATTTCTTTCGTGAAATGCAAGAATTGGAATATTTCAGTAGTGTCTTGTCATGGTTTACCTTGTCACAGCTACATTCCCATGATTTTTCCAAGTTTATTTTGGATTTCTTTCGTTGAAATGCAAGAGTTGGAATGTTTCAGTAGTGACTTGTTGTGCTTTACCTTGTCACAGTTACATTCTCTTGATTTTTCGAAGTTCATTTTGAATTTCTGTCGTGAAATACAAGTGTTGGAATATTTCAGTAGTGTTTTATTGTGCTTTACCTTGTCACAGTTACATTCTATTGATTTTCATAGTTCATTTTGAATTTCTTTCATTGAAATGCAAGAGTTGGAATATTTCAGTAGTGTTTTGTTGTGCTTTACCTTCACAGTTACATTCTCTTAATTTTTCAAAGTTCATTTTGAATTTCTTTCGCGAAGTGCAAGAAATGGAATATTTCAGTAGTGTCTTGTCGTTGTTTACCTTGTCACAGCTATATTCCCATGATTTTTCAAAGTTCATTTTGGATTTCTTTCGTTGAAATGCAAGAGCTGGAATATTTCAGTAGTGACTTGTTGTGTTTTACCTTGTCACAGTTACATTCTCTTGATTTTTCGAAGTCCATTTTGAATTTCTGTCGTGAAATGCAAGAGTTGGAATATTTCAGTAGTGTTTTAATGTGTTTTACCTTGTCACAGTTACATTCTATTGATTTTCATAGTTCATTTTGAATTTCTTTCATTGAAATGCAAGAGCTGGAATATTTCAGTAGTGTTTTGTTGTGCTTTACCTTGTCACAGTTACATTCTCTTGATTTTTCAAAGTTCATTTTGAATTCCATTCGTGAAATGCAAGAATTGGAATATTTCAGTAGTGTCTTGTCGTGGTTTACCTTGTCACCGCTACATTCTCATGATTTTCCAATGTTCATTTTGGATTTCTTTCATTGAAATGCAAGAGTTGGAATATTTCAGTAGTGACTTGTTGTGCTTTACCTTGTCACAGTTACATTCTCTTGATTTTTTGAAGTTCATTTTGAATTTCTGTCGTGAAATGCAAGATTTCGAATATTTCAGTAGTGTTTTGTTGTGCTCTACCTTGTCACAGTTACATTCTGTTGATTTTCATAGTTCAAATGAACTTTGAAAAATTAAGAGAATGTAACTGTGACAAGGTAAAGCACAACAAAACACTACTGAAATATTCCAACTCTTGCATTTCAATGAAAGAAATTCACTTTATTTGTCAAGGCAGGTGCCCACGTCACCCGCCCAGAGTCTCAGGCAAGTGACCCTAAATTTGAAAAAGTGGAAATTGGCTCAGATTTTCTAAACTGAGCTGAGATAATGAATAGATACTATTGGAAAAGTGATTGGAGACGCTGAGCATCCGTGAACAAGTGCTAAATTGAGAGATGAATTTGGGACAATATTTGGGGGCGTCCACCCGCCCAGAGTCTCCAACAGGTGACCCAAAAATTTAATAAACACACAGAGACGACAGACACAAAGAGACGAATCACATACAGAGAGGACAAACACACAGAAACGACACATAGAGACGACACATGCACAGAGACGATACACACACACACAGAGTCAACGCACACAGAGAGACGAGACACACGCACATAAATGACAAACACACGTAGAGACGACACACACACAGAGACGTCACACACACACACACAGTTACGAAACACACACAGAGACGACACACACATAGAGACAAAACACACACACACACACAGAGGCAACATCCACACAGAGACAACACACACACACACAGAGACGACACACTCAAAGTGACGACTTACACATAGAGACGACACACACACACAGAGAGACGACAAACACACAGAGACGACACACATAGAGAGACGACACGCACACAGAGACGACATACTCAAAGTGACGACTTACACATAGAAACGATACACACACAGAGACGACAAACACACAGAGACGACACACATAGAGAGATGACACGCACACAGAGACGACAAACACACAGAGACAACACACACACAGATACGAAACACACAAAGAGACGACACACGCACAGAGAGGACAAACACACAGAAACGACACACACACAGAGAGATGACACACACACAGAGTCAATACAGACATAGAGATGACAGACATACAAATACGAAACACCCACAGAGACGACACATGCACAGAGATGACACACACACACACACAGAGTCCACTCACACACAGAGATGACAAACACACAGAGACGACAGACACAAAGAGACGAATCACACACAGAGAGGACAAACACACAGACACAAGATATAGAAAGGACACATGCACAGAGACGATACACACACACAGATACGAAACACACAAAGAGACGTCACACACACACACACAGATACGAAACACACACATAGAGACGACACACACACACAGAGATGACACACACATAGAGACAACACAGACATAGAGATGACAGACACACAGATACGAAACACCCACAGAGACGACACATGCACAGAGCCGATACACACACACACACACACACAGAGTCCACTCACACACACAGAGAGCACAAACACACAGAAACGACACATAGAGACGACACATGCACAGAGACGATACACACACACACACACAGAGTCAACACAAACATAGAGATGAGATGCACACACAGAAATGATAAACACACATGGAGACGACACACACAAAGAGACGTCACACACACACAGATACGAAACACACATAGAGAGGACTCACATATAGAGACAACACACACACACACAGAGGCAACATCCACACTAGAAGACACAAAAACAGAGATGACACACCCAAAGAGACGACAAACACATTGAGACAACACACGCACGAACACGACACACAAACAGAGTCATAGTGAGAGAGATATCCAAAAAGTTGGGGTGATATAGGTTGACTTTGTGTGGGGCGGCCCGCTAAGTGAACCTAGATCAACCCAACTTGTTGGATATCTGTGTGTGTGTGACGTCTCTTTGTGTGTTTCGTATCTGTGTGTGTGTGTGTGTATCGTCTCTGTGCATGTGTCCTCTCTATGTCTCGTTTCTGTGTGTTTGTCCTCTCTGTGTGTGATTCGTCTCTTTGTGTCTGTCGTCTCTGTGTGTTTGTCCTCTCTGTGTGTGAGTGGACTCTGTGTGTGTGTGTGTCGTCTCTGTGCATGTGTCGTCTCTTTGGGTGTTTCGTATCTGTATGTCTGTCATCTCTATGTCTGTATTGTCTCTGTATGTGTGTCATCTCTGTGTGTGTGTCGTTTCTGTGTGTTTGTCCTCTCTGTGCGTGTTTCGTCTCTTTGTGTATTTCGTATCTGTGTGTGTTTTCTCTGTGTGTTTGTCGTCTCTGTGTGCGTGTCATCTCTCTATGTGTGTCGTCTCTGTGTGTTTGTCGTCTCTGTGTGTGTGTCGTCTCTATGTGTAAGTCGTCACTTTGAGTGTGTCGTCTCTGTGTGCGTGTCGTCTCTCTATGTGTGTCGTCTCTGTGTGTTTGTCGTCTCTCTGTGTGTGTGTGTCGTCTCTATGTGTAAGTCGTCAATTTGAGTGTTCGTCTTTGTGAGTGTGTGTGTCGTCTCTGTGTGGATGTTGTCTCTGTGTGTGTGTGTGTGTTGTCTCTATGTGTGTGTCGTCTCTGTGTGTGTTTCGTAACTGTGTGTGTGTGTGACGTCTCTTTGTGTGTGTAGTCTCTATGTGTGTTTGTCATTTCTGTGCGTGTGTCTCGTCTCTCTGTGTGCGTTGACTCTGTGTGTGTGTGTATCGTCTCTGTGCATGTGTCGTCTCTATGTGTCGTTTCTGTGTGTTTGTCCTCTCTGTGTGTGATTCGTCTCTTTGTGTCTGTCGTCTCTGTGTGTTTTTTAAATTTTTGGGTCACCTGCTGGAAACTCTGGGCGGGTGGACGCCCCTAAAGATTGTCCCAAATTCCTCTCTCAATTTAGCACTTGTTCACGGATGCTCAGCGTCTCCAATCACTTTCCAAATAGTATCTATTCATTGTCTCAGCTCAGTTTAGAAAATCGGAGCCAATTTCAACTTTTTCAAATTTAGGGTCACTTGCCTGAGACTCTGGGCAGGTGAGGTGGGCACCTGCCTTGACAAATAAAGTGAATTTCTTTCATTGAAATGCAAGAGTTGGAATATTTCAGTAGTGTTTTGTTGTGCTTTACCTTGTCACAGTTACATTCTCTTAATTTTTCAAAGTTCATTTGAACAATGAAAATCAACAGAATGTAACTGTGACAAGGTAGAGCACAACAAAACACTACTGAAATATTCCAACTCTTGCATTTCACGACAGAAATTCAAAATGAACTTGAAAAAATCAAGAGAATGTAACTGTGACAAGGTAAAGCACAACAAGACACTACTGAAATATTCCAATTCATGCATTTCAATGAAAGAAATCCAAAATGAACATTGAAAAATCATGAGAATGTAGCTGTGAAAAGGTAAACCACGACAAGACACTACTGAAATATTCCAATTCTTGCATTTCCCGAAAGAAATTCAAAATGAACTTTGAAAAATTAAGAGAATGTAACTGTGACAAGGTAAAGCACAACAAAACACTACTGAAATATTCCATCTCTTGCATTTCAATGAAAGAAATTCAAAATGAACTATGAAAATCAGTAGAATGTAACTGTGACAAGGTAAAGCACAACAAAACACTACTGAAATATTCCAACTCTTGCATTTCACGAAAGAAATTCAACATGAACTTCGAGAAATCAAGAGAATGTAATTGTGACAAGGTAAAGCACAACAAGTCACTACTGAAATATTCCAATTCTTGCATTTCAACGAAAAAAATCCAAAATGAACTTTGAAAAATCATGAGAATGTAGCTGTGACAAGGTAAACCACGACAAGACACTACTGAAATATTCCAATTCTTGCACTTCGCGAAAGAAATTCAAAATGAACTTTGAAAAATTAAGAGAATGTAACCGTGACAAGGTAAAGCACAACAAAACACTACTGAAATATTCCAACTCTTGCATTTTCAATGAAAGAAATTCAAAATTAACTATGAAAATCAATAGAATGTAACTGTGACAAGGTAAAGCACAACAAAACACTACTGAAATATTCCAACTCTTGCATTTTACGACAGAAATTCAAAATCAACTTCGAAAAATCAAGAGAATGTAACTGTGACAAGATAAAGCACACCAAGTCACTACTGAAATATTCCAACTCTTGCATTTGACGACAGAAATTCAAAATGAACTTCGAAATATCAAGAGAATGTAACTGCGACAAGGTAAAGCACAACAAGTCATTACTGAAATATTCCAACTCTTGCATTTCACGACAGAAATTCAAAATGAACTTTGAAAAATCATGAGAATTTAGCTGTGACAAGGTAAACCACGATAAAACACTACTGAAATATTCCAATTCTTGCATTTCACGAAAGAAATTCAAAATGAACTTTGAAAAATTAAGAGAATGTAACTGTGACAAGGTAAAGCACAACAAAACACTGCTGAAATATTCCAACTCTTGCATTTCAATGAAAGAAATTCAAAATCAACTATGAAAATCAACAGAATGTAACTGTGACAAGGTAGAGCACAACAAAACACTACTGAAATATTCCAACTCTTGCATTTCACTACAGAAATTAAAAATGAACTTCGAAAAATCAAGAGAATGTAACTGTGACAAGGTAAAGCATAACAAGTCACTACTGAAATATTCCAACTCTTGCGTTTCACGACAGAAATTCAAAATGAATTTCGAAAAATCAAGAGAATGTAACTGTGACAAGGTAAAGCACAACAAAACACTACTGAAATATTCCAACTCTTGCATTTCACGACAGAAATTCAAAATGAACTTCGAAAAATCAAGAGAATGTAACTATGACAAGGTAAAGCACAACAAGTCACTACTGAAATATTCCAACTCTTGGCATTTCAACGAAAGAAATTCAAAATGAACTTTGAAAAATTAAGAGAATGTATTATGACAAGGTAAAGCACAACAAAACACTACTGAAATATTCCAACTCTTGCATTTCAATGAAGGAAGTTCAAAATGAACTTTCTGAGTATTTTTGGTTTTCCCTTCCAAAATTGACCCTCCCCCCTCCCCTGCCCTCAGAAATGGGTGACCGAAGGGCCTCTGAGTCTTCCCGTTGAGGCAGATCCCGTTTATTTTCGATTCTGAGTTTTTTTGGTTTGCACTCCAAAATTGACTCCCCCTCTTCCCTGCCCTCAGATATGGGGGAAGGAGGGGCCTCTGAGCCTTCCCCTTGAGGCAGATCCCGTTTATTTTCGATTCTGAGTATTTTTGGTTTTCCCTCCAAAATTGACCCCCCTCCCTTGTCCTCAGAAATGGGGGAATGAAGGGCCTCTGAGCCTTCCCCTTGAAGCAGATCCCGTTGATTTTCGATTCTGAGTATTTTTGGTTTTCCCTCCAAAATTGACCCCCCTGCCCTCAAAAATGGGGGAACGAAGGGCCTCTGAGCCTTCCCCTTGAGGCAGATCCCCATTTATTTTTGATTCTGAGTATTGTTGGTTTTCCCTCCAAAATTCACCCTTCACGTTAAAAAATTATCCAATCACTAATTACCCCTTTTTTGCAAATGTCAATCAATGAATTCCGATTGTAAAAGCGTGTTTAATCATGTCACCTAACCCACAGTACAGCAATTTGATATGCATAGCCTACTGCCAGGAACCAGTGGGGGGGAATCCCCGCTCGTAATTGCTAATCACCTTAACCCTTGTTCTCCATCGTCAAGTACATGCTCCAAAAATATTTTATTCAGAGATTTCACGTTAAAAAATTATCCAATCACTAATTACCCCTTTTTTTGCAAATGTCTATCAAACGCCAAGGAACGTAATCTCACCGAACACGTCAAACTGTTTCCACAGACTTCAAAAATGGAACTGATGATAACAGATGGGTGATCTAAAGCTTTCCCTAAAAAACCTTTTCTAATAACTTGTCTGGTAATCTGCCATGGAAGGGTGCCAGGGAACGTAAAGGCCGCAAATAACACAAGATGGAACATAAAGGCCGCAAAGTATAACCCCTTACTCTACTTCATTAGCATTAACCAAACTTCACCTATCGCGTGTTTTCTGGCTAATACATAAGTACTGGCTGTATTTAGGGAGGGTTATTAAGAAGAAATTCAATTATAAAACACTTTTAAATTCTATTGTTTCTATCTCAAGAGCCTTCATACAGGGCTACTAGTTCAAGCATTAGAAGTTGTAAAGATATGCCTGAATATTTAAACCACAGTTTATATAATTAGCAGTATGATCATTCTCTATCTTAGCCATTATAAAAACCCGGACCGGGGTGTGAGTGCTCCGGAAAACGTTTTTGCAGATATAAACATAGGCGAAGTCAGATTAGCGGGAATGCAGGTTAGTCTGTTTCCGTCTGCTTCCATCAAAGTGCATTGAAACAAGTGGGAAGGAGTACAAGTGGGAAGGAGCGCAGAGTGCAAAGTGCATTGAAACAGAAATAAGTGAGAGGAGCTTTTTGTTCACGAAGACCAGAAATGATCTGCGATAAGCTTACTGGGTATATTCTGTCTAATGTGATTTAAACAAATTTACTAGGCTATCCCTAATTTGAGCAAAATATCTTTTCCGTTAAATTTTCTTCGCCTACCTAACAGATTCGCAAGACTGTAAAAAGATCCTAAACTGCAATTTAAAATATTAAGCCTACCGAAAATATTACGCGGGTGAAGAACCAGAATAATAATTGTGAGGGAAGGGGAATACGTTTGAGGGGAGAAGGTGGCATGACAAGTATAACTCTCAGATAATAAAGAACTTAATTTTTACACACCAAATGAAACAAAATTTAAACGGTAAGAATTCGTGGAAAAAAGATCGGTGCTTTCCGATTATGTCGGCCTTTCTAAAAAGTCCAGTTTGGTTAATGCTAATAAAATAAAATAGGATGAATATATAATAGTTTAGAAACAAATTTGGGCTATATATTTGCACATTAGGAGGGTTGGGGCTGGGGGTGGATAATAGCATATATTAAATACGTAACTTAACCTAATCTAGGTACCTTCCCCCCCCCAAACCCCAAAAAAATACAGTTTAATATCGTATACTCAATGTAAACCACGCTATCATTGCCTACTTTATAGTGGTTAACACGTCAAAAACGGGTTTTATCATTGTCTACTCTATAGCGGTTAACCCGAAAGGCCCACAAAATGGGAAAGTAACAAAAGATCAATTCCTTCAGTATTTCATGCGTTCACTCATTAGGTATTAAACATTGATACAGTATGTCCAAAACCAAAGTAGAAAAAAAAAATGAACTTACGATTCGGCTTTTTAAATAATTCTACTCTAGATGTTCAATTTCAGAACTCAAAATACAACTGAAGAATCCAACTTCAAATAAAATTATTAAATAGTTTTTATCACAACCACAGATGATGTAGAGTCGTATAGCATTAGGGATACTAGATTTGAATTCAAATGGTTTAGTCTCATTTCAGAAAGAGAATACTTTTGTAAAAACCTGTTTGAAGAACAAGAACCGTCTATCATTTTTATGCATAGTAAAACAACAGACAAAAATTAACGAGCAAGAGAGTAAGGCAGTGAAAAAAAAGTATGGCAAGTAAAGTAATATTCGCTAGGGATGGATAGTCATTAGTGATAGATCACTGGGGTTGGTAACGTGATTGGGTGATTTTCGGGGAACAATATTTTTTTTCGGGGAGCCACAGAGATTTTGGGGAAATCCCCCAAAATGCGGGGATATTAGAAACCCTGAACGCCACGCAACCCATTTCTGTAAATTTAAACGGGAATATAGGCCTATATACCTAAAATGAAGATTAAAAACTAAAACTAAAGAAATTAAGAACATTTCGGGAATTTTTTGACCTTTAAAACTTTAGCAGAAGTCAGAATTTGCCTCAAACTTACAGGCTCTTATTTGAAATCCCCAAAACGTATTTAAACTTTTTCAGCTTTTGACGATCTCTTGGGCAGCAAATGTCTTATTTACCTGGTCTAATCTGCACTTCGAATGCTATTTATAATAGAAATTTCAAAACAAAAATGTAAGGCAACGTAATTCAGCCAGGGGGGGGGGGCCCCCAGCCCCCCTCCCCCATATGGGCGCCCATGCCCCTATGCCTTCCCAAGCCCAGAACATAATTTGCACAGTACTGAAAATAAATACAAATGAATGTGCATTGTCAGTTTAATATACATATACTGATATTTAGTAATCAAACTGTTAACATTATTTGATTTATTAAAGTTATAAAACTAAAAACATTTATCTTTTTTCAGTAAAGTGCAAATAATATTCTGGCCTTGGGAAGGCACATGGGTTTTGAGCCCTACTCATGTTGATTTCTGCTCGTTTTGAGTTTGACTCGGTTATTTATTGTACTTTCTGTTCGTTTAGGGTTTCATTTATTTATCGATTCTGATTTGTGGTAGTTTCACGCTTGGTAGATTATTTGATTTTATTTTTGCTCATTTTTGATTTAATGGAGTTCTTTACTTTTCTTTAAAATACTTATTTTGTGGAAAAGTTTTTATTACTTAGTTTTAAGAACAAAGGCAAAGCGAATTGCCCCTTCCTATTTCAGATGGTTTAATATACGAACTTTCACGGAGAGGTTTAAAATTTGCAATAGGCAAATCATTACGACAAACTTGGGCCTCCAAATGGTCCTCAATACGAAAAGGACTATTCATAAGACTTGCTAAAGATTGAAAATCATTCAACATCACAAAGGAAAATAAAACTGACATTCAACATAGCAAAGAAGAAAAAAAACACAAAAGAAATAAAACAAATGAAAGATGAAAGAAAAAATGAATACAAAACGCAAAAAGAAAAGAAACAGAGAGAGAAAAAAAACAAAACTAACAAACCAGACCGACTGGAAGATTTAGAGGGTGTACGTAAGTGATCTGACTCGCACGAGATTCAAGTCACTTTGCTCGTGTTTGAAAATACGGCCACGATCAGTCCAAACGTTCTTAACATTAAATGGATCTCTAGCCCCTTCTAGTACCGATTTCTTCACTTTAGTTAGGTATTCACTAACCAAAATACCAGATTTTGCAAGTTTCGATTTTGCTTTATAAACTGTGTAAGCTATATCTGTTTTCCCGAATGTCACCAGTACTGGAGCCACCGTACTCGGTGTTTGCATATTTGACGTGGCATTTAAGAGTCTGAACCGATTCACCGCTAAGACGTGTGTAGATGACACACTGCTGAAAATTTTTTACTTTTTGGAACTTCCCACTATACTCAAGGGTAATTGAGACGTAAACTTGCGAAACAATCAGTTCCGTGTCAACGAAATTTTGTTGTTTTGGTCCGGCTGAGTCAGCAACTTTTTCTTGAACCTTTTTTTCAATGACTTTAACAATGTCAGTACGAATTATGTCAATGAAAAACTGAATGAAAAAGAAAATTGAACTGCTACGAGACGCCAAAATATTGGCTCTGACCATGAGGGCTCATATACTGAGGTGGAACTTGTTAATTCATTTGTTGCTGTGAATATATCTGCTGTTGCTACTGGATAAGTGCTGCAGTCCCTTTCGTGTGACCTGGTCCACTTAGTTGAGCAGGGTTCATCGACACAGAGCTTAACTGGCAACTACTTATTGGACCACTCGGGACGTTTCCAGGACTGCAAGTGAGTATTCCCAGATTTGGATTCATGATTGGTGAAGCTTGTCCCATTGTTGGTGGCTGCTGCGACTGATAGTTAAGCTGTTGCAGTGGTAAAGGACTTTGGGCTTGCTGACCAGCCTGAAAAAGTTAAGTATTATTTTCTACTAGTTTTATAGCCGTATATGAAAGGGGCTGTCCCTTCCTCAACCCCTCGCTCTTTATGCAAATTTTTTTCATTTTTTTACAAAACAGAGTTGTGAGACAGAGTCAAACTTTAGCGTAAAGAGCGAGGGGTTGTGGAGGGGACAGCCCCTTTTATATACGGAATAATTTCTGTTCATTTTAAGTTTTAATGTCGCTCCTTACTTTCAGTTAAAAAAACTTGCTGTATCGCTTGTTTTTTTATTATTGTATTATTGCCCTGGTCTCAACAACAACAACAAAAAATGATATATTATACCCACATCGATCTTTACTATAATTAAATAAAAAAACAAGTTTTTTAAACTGGAAGTAAGGAGTGACATTAAAATTTAAAACGAACAGAAATTATTCCGTACGTGAAAGGGGCTATCCCTTCCTCAACGCCTCGCTCTTTACGCTAAAGTTTTTTATTGTTTTAAAAAATAAAGTTGTGAGACAGAGTCAACCTTTAGCGTAAAGAGCGAGGCGTTGAGGAGGGGACAGCCCCTTTCATATATGGAATAATTTCTGTTCGTTTTAAGTTTTAATGTCGCTCCTTACTTTCAGTTTAAAAAACTTGTTTTTTTTAATTTAATTTCTGATCGTTTTTAGTTAATGCAGCTTTTATTTTGGCTCACCGTCATTGAATAAGTAAACACAATTTGCATACAAATTTTTGTTTTCTTTTGCTAAATGGCTGTCTCTAAATTTGGTTCTGACGTAATTTACAAATTAACTTACGTAACGAACTTCTATATTCGTATATTTTTCTTCTGGCCAAAAAATACAAAGTTGCAGATTTTTGCAGATATGAGCTTGAAACCTATGTAATAGGGTTTTTTGATACGCTGAATCTGACGGTGGGATTTTCATTCAAATTTTTTCACTTGTAGGGGATTTTTCCCCCCTCTTTAAAAAATCAGGTAAATTTTCTCAGGCTCGTAGCTTTTGATGAGTAATACTAAACTTGATAAAATTTATGTATTTAGAATCAGCATTTTAAGCCCTTTCTTTTGATACATCTATTGACATCAAAATTCCGTTTTTAAAAGTTTCGATGACTATTGAGCCGTATCGCTTGTTTTTTTTGTTTTTTTTATTACGTATATGTTATTACGTATATGAGGGGGTTCTCCCCTTAGTTAATACCACACTCTTTACGTTAAAAGTTAAAAAAAAATTAATTCACAAACCCCTGAATCACAAAGGCCGTTTAAATAGAATAGATAGCTCTTTTGAAAGCACTAAAAAAAAAACTATAGCGTAAGGAGCGAGGTATTGACTTGAAGGAGAACCCCCTTTTATGCGTAATAATTTCTGTTCGTTTTAAGTTCTAATGTTGCTTCTTACTTTCAGTTGAAAAAACTTGTTTTTTTTTAATTTAATTTTTGATCTTTTTTAAATAATGCTTGGAAATCCGGCACCCCCTTCATAGAAATGTCCCTTACCCCAAAGAAACATCCTCCACGGAAATATTCTCCGAGTAACCCCCTCCTCCATCCCCCCTCACCTAAAAATCCTTCCTGTAATTGTCTGTATACTTCCCAATAACCAATACAATATGTAAGCAATGGGCAAAGTTCATAACTTGCAGCCCTTCCTCTGGAAACTGTGGGGGATTAAGTCATCATAAAAGACATATTTATTAGATTTTCGACTATGCTGAACAAAATAGCTATCTCAAAATTTTGATTGGGTGTCTTTGAGAAAAAAATGAGCGTGGGAGGGTGCCTAGTTGCCCTTCATTTTTTTGGTCACTTAAAAAGGGCACTAGAACTTTTAATTTCCGTTCCAATGTACCCTCCTACGATTTTCTAGGACCACTGGGTCAATACGATTACCCCTGGGAAAAAAACAAACAAATAAACACGCATCCGTGATCTTTCTTCTGGCAAAAAATGGAAAATTCCACATTTTTGTAGATAGGAGCTTGAAACCTCTACAGTAGGGTGCTCTGATACGCTGAATATGATGGTTGTGATTTTCATTAAGGTTCTATAATTTTTAGGGGGTCTTTCCCCCTTTTTTTCGAAAATCAGCCAAATTTTCTCAGGCGCGTAACTTTTGATGGGTAAGATTAAACTTGATGGAACTTATATTTTTGAAATCAAAATTAAAATTTGATTCTTTTGATGTATCTATTGGTATCAAAATTCCGTTTTTTAGAGATTCGGTTACCATTGAGCCGGGTCGTTCCTTACTTACAGTTCGTTACCACGAACTGTTTGAAAATGTCAAGTCTTCCAATCACTTTCGATTATTTAAAAGGGCACTAGGCCTTACGATTTCCAATCGAATGATCCCTTTTTGAGTTTCTACGACAATCCTTTCTATAAACACCTTATATGCTCCCAGGGCATAAATTACAACCCATACCCTAAGGGCTGTGAGGGTGGTTGTCATCCTCTAAGACCTAATTTCCAGAACTTTCAACTACGTTAAACAAAATGGCTATCTCGAAATTTTGATTGGATGTGTTTAGGGATTGGTGGGCGTGGAAGGGGTGTTAGTTGCCTTCCAATCACTTTCGACTATTAAAAAGGGCAAAAGCCACTTCAATTTCCAATTGAATGAGCCCTTTTCGAAGTTTCTACGACAACTTCTTTGATACGAAGTGCCCTGGTCTAAAGGAAAAAAATAATAATAAATAATATATTATGCCAACATCGTTCTTATATGCCCCCAGGTCATAACATAAAACCCCTGCCCTAAGGGTTGTGGGGGAGTAACCTCCTCGAAAACATATTTTCTCGCTGGAAATCAGTTACTCTGAACAAAATGGCTATCTTAAAATTTTTATTGGATGTGTTTGGGGAAATGGTGGGTGTAGAAGAGGTCTTATCTGCCTTCTGATCACTTTCGACTATTAAAAAGGGCACTAGCTATTCCAATTTCTAATCGAATGAGCCCTTTTCGAAGTTTCTACGACAACTCCTCGATACGAATTGCCCTGGTATGGAAAAAAAATACATTGTGCCAACATTGTTCTTTACTTAGGCAGCGCGATTGCGCTGCCTTTAATAACATCCTGAATCGCCTAATGCTCTTTTACCTACCTCTTTTCATCCAAAAAATCAGAAAGAAAATGAACATAGTTTTAAAGTGGAAGGTAGAATTTTTGTTTCAAGAAAAATTTCTTTTACTTCTTCCTACGAACCAATATAGATGGCAAGCCCAAGATGACAGTATTTTTCTTTAAGAGACAGATTAGCCGGTATGAAGGTTGAAGCCCAGAGGTCGATATCGATAAGTAAAAAAAAGGGACAAAAAAACAAAAAAACCGCGGCGTATTAGTGACGCCTCCGCCGTTAGAATCAGCGGTTGCGTCAGCGCGCTGATGCTAGCTTGGTGGCGCGCCACCGATTTTTTTCGGTGGCGCACCGCCGACTTTTCGGCGCGGCTTCGGGGTCTACTCAGGTATTAATATCATTGTTGCCCGTAGACGTTGACATGCCCAGACTTAGCAATTGAATCGTTCTGTGAATCAAGCCAATAAAACAAACGGTTAAGGAAAAATTCTTAGATTTCAGTGTGCCAATTCTTTCGGAAGAACAGAAAAAGATTAAAGGAGCCTGGACTATAGCTGAACTGTTTGTTTTGTTTTTCATACCTCCAAAGCTAAGAAGAAAACAGTCGTTTTTGCGAAAAGCTGGAACGGATTACCAGTTTTATACCAGTTGTTTTCTATTGTTTTTCGGAAAAACAAAAAGGAAAAAATCACAGCATCAATGACATGTGACTGTTATAGACCAACTGATAACTATATCACATAACATAATGCTCAGGCATTAATATCATTGGTGACCAGCCTGTCAAAAGCAATAACAAGCCAGAAATAAAAATATTCCTGGAATGGGTGAAACCTGATTTTTATTTGAATCGGGGAAAATTTTGGCATTGTTTCACCACTAGCTATAACTACCTAATATTTCATCACTAGCTACAAGTCGCGCTTCATATGGTGAAGAAGGGGGGTAGGAGCATACATAAAATGTAAAAAATAGCCAAACCAGTCGCTGGATACTTTCCATGAGTAAAATTTTGGGATTCCACATTGCATCCTTATGTTTATAATTCCGAGATATGTCGCGTTCTCATTAACAATTTCAGCTAGAATTTATCTGTTTTAATGACACTGAATCATCTTTCCCAGCAAGAACTTAATATAAGGGGACTCAATATCTCCTCGTTGGACGATAAAAATGAGAGAAGGATCAAAGCAAAAGCCTTATGCGTGAGGGACGAAGGACCGAACTGCCATCCGAGTAAAGTAAGGCAACCCGACCCGCAAAGGATACTGGACTTGGAGAGGGCGCATAACTGGGTTTGTGCTAGACAAAAAATGACCAATTGTAAAAAAATAAATAATAATTTCTATTTTATAAGTTCAAAGTCTTGGTTGTTACATAGTGGTACCAGACAAAACGCTTGGGGATTAAAAATCATTGCGTAACCAGTTGGTTGCAGTCACAAAGACTTTTTTCCAATAGGCTTAAAACTCGTACCTTAAAGTCTTTTAAGTAAGGGCTTAAATGCTGTAGGTAACAACTTAGATTTAAAAAAAAAGTTTACTGAAGGTTTTCTTTTCCCAAACTATCAAGAAATTTCTGACAAAAATTGTCTGTGAATATACCTAATGATTCGAACAGTGTTGAAGAGAACTATTGATGGATTTTGAGCACAAAATAAAAAAAAATGAAGAAATCAGATTGAACTTTCAAATCATTTCCTTAAGAGATAACGTGTGTTTTCATCGTGTTCATCGTGTTTCAATCATGTTTCATCATCTTCATGCTGCAGTTTCAAGCCATTTAGAATAAAAAAGTTTATTGACCCTTTATGGGGCCTAGTTATTAGATGAAGTTGAAGTAAAGTGCCAAGTTATTTCTTAAAGAAGTGTGAGCCACCTTTTTATTAGCTTTCAAAATTTCTTTTTTTATCTTTATGTTCAACATACCTCAAACCTCGATCTTCCGCAACATCATATTCTTTTAAACAACTCAGTAGCTATCTAACCTTTGCTTTCATTACCTTGTAATCTTACTCGAAATGAATTAAAAAACTTTTACCACAAAACAAGTTTTTCAAAGAAAAGTAAAGAACTCCATTAAACAGAAAATGAGCAAAAATGAAATCAAATAATCTACCAAGCGTGAAACTAACACAAATCTGCATCGATAAATAAATGAAACCCAAAACGAACAGAAATGACAATAAATAACCGAGTCAAACTCAAAAAGAGCAGAAATTAACATGATTTGGGCTCAAAACCCCTATGCCTTCCCAAGGCCAGAACATAATTTGCATTTTACTGAAAAAAATACAAATGAATGTGCATCGTCAGTTTAATATACATATACTGATATTTAGTAATCAAAATGATAATATTATTTGATTTATTAAAGTTATAAAAGTAAAAACATTTATATTGGAGGCTGGAGGGCTAGTTGCCCTCCAATCACTTCCGACTATTAAAATAGGCACTAGAATATCTCAATTTCCAATCGAATGAGCCCCTTTTGAAGTTTCTACGACGACCCCTTCCATATGAAAAGCCCTGCTCTAAAGAAAAAAAAATAATACATAGTACATTGTGCCAACATCGTTCTTATATGCCCTCAGGGCATAACTTAAAACCCTTGCCCTGAGGGTTGTGGGGGAGTGCCCTCCTCAAAAACATTTTTATCTGGAAATGAACTATGCTGAACAAATTGGCTATCTCAAAATTTTTATTGGATGTGTTTGGGGAAATGATGGGCATGGGGAGGGGGGGGCTAGTTGCCCTCCAATCACTTTGTACTATTAAAAAGGGCACAAGTCCTTTGAATTTCCAATCGAATGAGCTTTTTTGAAGTTTTTACGACAACGCCTTCTTTAAAAACCTTATATGACCCCAGGGCATAAATTAAAACCCTTGCCCTTAGGGCCGTGGGGGACTGTCTCAAAAACGTATTTTCTATCTGGTAATGAACTAGGCTGAACAAAATAGCATTCTCAAAATGTTGATTGGATGTGTTTGGGGAAATGATGGGCGTGGGGGGGGTGGCTAGTTGCTCTCCAATCACTTTCGACTATTAAAAAGAGCACTAGCCCTTTGAATATCCAATCGAATGAGCCTTTTTTGAAGTTTCTACGAGAACACCTCCTATATTAACCTTATATGCCCCCAGGGCATTACTTAAAACCCTTGCCCTGAGGGTAGTGGGGGAGTTTCCTTCTAAAAACATATTTTCTATCAGTATTCAGTATTCATCGGTCATTCAGAGCGATAACATAAATTAGTTTAAAACAGTTAATACACAATACAGTGCGCAAGGACGGGGAGAAGTTAGCCACGCCTCCCAGCATAGCAGCGTCTCCGGATAAAGATTCATTTCTTTGACAACTGAAAAGGAAAGCGCTACAAAGCTGTGTCCCGGGCTAAAGAGGGACGCAACGAATAAACTCTACTGCCGGAGAATATGGCTGGCAGAGAATAAAGTAGACAATATTAATTATCTTGAATACGCAAGCAAAAATTGAGGGGAATCATATACAGCCACCTCAACTTCCGGATGCGTCAGATCCCAACGGGATTTTTCAGTTTATGCGTGAAATAAATTTCAAACTGGATTTGATCCCGCAGCTCTCAAACAGGTTATCCGGTATAGAGGCAAAAATGAAAAGTTTTAGTAAACAGCTAGATACAACAAAATCAGAAATTTCAAACGATCTAGCGGAAATGAGGAACAAACTCAGGGAGTCTACACTAAAAATTGACTCATTGGAGGCAGAAATAAAGCGTTATAACCTCGTGTTTTACAATTTCCCTGTGGCTGATCCATCCCAGTCGAGTTTGAAGGATGAGCTTTGCGAGTTTCTTAGCTGGTGCCTCCAAAACCTACAGCTTTCTCGGAGGGACATAAAGGATGCTTTCCGCCTGAGATCAGGCCCTGTAATAGTTGAGTGGCACGACTTGGAAATACGAAATGCGGTTCTCAGGAAAGGTTTTGTATTGAAACAGAAGGGCGTAGGGGTTGCTCCGGACTACACTACGTATCAACGCGAGGCTAGAAAAAATTTAAAGCCAGTGCTGTCCCAAGCCCTACTAAAAGGTCAAAATGCGTGGCTCAAAGGCGAAAGGCTTATCATTGAAGGTAAAACGTACACATACGACCGTGAATGTCAAAAAGTAAAAAAAATGAACGTAAGCCAGCCAATTAGGGCCCCTAATCCAGCGCAAAGTAACTCAGAGATCAGAGGTATAAATCCCGCTAATGTCAATGAAAATAACCAAAGCTCAGTAAAGAATTGCCCTTCAGATCAGTCGGACTGTTCTGGTAATGAAAGTGACATGAACACGATAGTTGAAAGAAACAGCAACTTGCCGAAAACAATAGGAACAGGGAAAGGTCATAAAAGTAGCGAGATTAGTCCCAATGATAATACTTACAGTCGCACCGCTAGTAATGTACGGCAAAGAAATGAGGAGCCATTGACAAGCCGGGTTACTTAAGGTAATGGGCCACCAATTTACAGACAAAACACACGCCCGTTCAGGCAGCTACAAACAAATCAGCCTTGGCAGTACAGGGGTATTAATAGGCCTAGGGGTGACGATTATTACCGGTTAGCTTTCCCTCCGAGTGATTACGAAGCCCAATAGCATCGACAAGGCCATACACAAACCCTGAAGTTTGTATCTTGGAATGCAGAGGGTATAAAAAATAAGTTCAGATCTACGGAAAGGGGTTCTTCAAATTTTGAATTCGTATCATTAATAAAAAAACCTGGTATTGTCCTAGGAAAAGTCCAAAAGTAAGAGGTTTTAATGTGGAAACTGTATCGCGAGGGTTAGCTTTGAACAATCGTTATTTTGGAAGCCTTGCAGTGTTGATAAAAGATGAGTTTTTCAAAAGTTATACAAAGCTGAAAAGTAAATCGGAAAATGTTATTTGGATTAGATTAGAATGTTGGAATGGACTGTGTATTGTAATAGGATCGATTTATATTCCGCCTCAAAATAGCTCGTACCGAAATGAAGATATGTGGAATTTGTTGGTAAAAGAATTAGATGAAAAAAGAGCTAATTTTGAAAATGATGGATTGATATTAATGGGTGATTTTAATGCTTATACTAGTGATGAAGTTGAATTAAAAGATGTGTTAATTCCAGGTATTCCGTCAGCAGTCCCAGCCGTCTAGAGAGTTCCCAGAGCTAGCAGGGATGAAAAAAGAAGAATAAATCAATGGGGTAGAAGGTTGCTGACACTATGCGCAGAATCAGGTTTGATGATTGGAAATGGAAGATTTGGAAAGGATAAAAATCGGGGTGAGTTTACCTGCGTATCTGGGGCAGGTTTCGTTTCATCGATCGGATGAAACGCGTTAGGCCCCTTAGAAGAATAAATTGGACCCAGAAGGAGCCTCGAATATTTGATAGGTCCAAACAAATAGTAGTACCATCCTTCAGTGATAATAATAATAAGTCACCTATATTTAACGATTTTTGTGTGGCAAATGTTCACTTTAAGGCTTTAATTGACAGTGGTGCCACTGTTAATATCATAAACTCATGCGTATTTAATATGTTGCTTCCGCATATTAGGCGACAGAAAAATGCCAAAAATCCGAATTTAACTAGTGTAACAGGGCATAAATTGGACGCAAAAGGTTCAATTCACCTCGATGTAAAAAGGAATAATAGAATTTTTCCAACAAATTTCATAATATGCATCAATTTTCCGTATGAAGCCATTATCGGCGCAAATTTGTTAAGTTCAAACAAAATATTTTTAGACGTAGCGAATGAAAGGCTTGTCTACCGGCTAAGGCAGGGAAAGAAATCTTTACCTTAAGGAATGTTAACCGAGATTACGAAGAAAATGTAGCAGTAAATAAAATTTCTGGCGGCATAATGTCACAATCGTTTGAACCTCAAGTCTCGCTACAGAGAGGACGTGGCATAACAAGAAATTCATTTTCTTATTCAGAGAGATATCGGAAAAGTAAAGTAAATTTAGATAATAAATGGATTCAAGCTTCAAAAATGAAAATAGGAAATATGCATCACTATAGGTCAACGAAATCAAGGAAATAGTGAAATTATGGAAAGAAGTAGGGAACCCCAATACAATTCGAGCGCAACCAACATTATTGTTGGATAGTGCCAGCCTAAATTTAATAAACAATAAAAACAAAGAAACATATTATGGATTCGCAATACGAAACACAAAAATTCCTCCCAGGATAATGCAAAGGATTCAAATATCACAGATGTTTGAGCCGGTGGATAGCAAATCCGAAATATGGTTTGCAATTCCGTCAAATGAAATTCCTGAGAATCTGTTATGTGAAGAACAAATTATATCTTACTACAAGGGAGAAGCTTTTATTTAGGTGACCAATAGCCATGAAAATGATACAATTACAATAAAAAAGGGAACATGTTTAGTCCAAATCCAGATTGTCTCAGAAAATGACTTAGATTAGTGGGAAAATTCCAAAAGAAATCTAGTTAATGGCATTAAAACCTCAATCGACAAATACCCCCTAACCAAATCGCAATTTTTACACAAGTTTAATATGGATCATATTACTGACTTGGAACTCAAGAAAAAATTATGTGAATTATTATGGAATTTTAAAGATGTATTTTCCGCATCTGAAGACGATATAGGACTGATACATTTCTATAAATATTCAATTTTAACGACCGATAATCCCGTTGCGAAACAGCCGTATCGTGTACCGTATAAGCGCAAAGAGTTGTCAAAAAATTAGATTTACGAATTAGAAAAAAATGAGATTATACGCCCAAGTATAAGTTTGTATTCAGCGCCAGTGATCTTAGTCCAAAAATAAATTGTGACCTGAGGCTTGTAGTTGATTAGAGAGCCCTTAACAAGCAAGTAGTGAGTGATAAATTTACCTTGCCAAGAATAGCTGAAATCCTTGACTCCATTTCAAGCAAAAATAAAATTTTTACCTCTTTGGACCTCACCCAAGGCTACCATCAAGTGAAAATAGCCGAAAAAGATGTCTATAAAACTGAGTTTTTTATGACCAAATGTGGTTCATATAAATACTTAAGGGTACCATTTGGACTTAAAACAAGTTCAAGCGCGCTATGTAGACCTTTATTCCATTTATTAAGAGGATTAAAAAATATCATTCATTTTGTTGATGATGTTATATGCGTAGGAGAAAATGCGGAACAACACCTAGCAACATTAGCTAAAGTGTTTGAAAAATTCAGAGAAGGCAATTTAAAATGCCGGCCTGAGAAAATTAATTTATTACAACCCAAAATTAAATTTTTAGGAGTGTTAGTGACGCAAGGAAAGATATCCCCGGATCCAGACAAAATAAAATGCGTCGAAAACCTCAAACCCCCTAGAACTATGAAGAAATTGAGAGGAATTTTAGGCCTTACTGGCTACTTTAGAAAGTTTGTGCGAAATTACGCCCAAATTGCGAAACCACTCACGGAATTATCTAAAGAGAACTCCCAAACTGTTGCCTGGTCCCAGGAAGCCCAAACTTCCTTAGACCATCTCAAAAAGCCACTCACTTCAGAACCCATTTTATCGCTGCCTGATTTCGAGAACGGACAATTTGTAGTTACCACTGATGCCAGTTTGAAGGGCATCGGTGCTATCCTTTTGCAAATAATCCCGGTAGAAAACCCCAATCCTCTAGAGGATACGCCTAAACAAAAAGTAATAGAAAAAGTTATATGTTATTCAAGCAGAACCTTAACAAAGGGTGAAAGTAACTATTCTGCCACTAATTTGAAATTATTATCTATAATCCACCACTTGGATAAGTTTCGACACTATTTGATTGGTAGAAAATTTATACTACGCTCAGACCATAAAAGCTTGCAGTACCTGCACACGTTTAAAAATCCCACGGGAATTCTAACTAAATGGATTATGAAAATCCAAGATCTAGATTATGATTTTGAATACTTAAAAGGCAAACAAAATGCAGCGTGTGATTTCTTGAGTAGGTTTCCGGAATATGTGCGGTCGGAAACCGAACAGAAGAAAATTAATACTATTAAGACTAAGACTAAAAGTGAGAAAAACAAAAACAAAAACACAGTAAGAGAAAATAAGGTTACCTACTGTCCCTTGTCTTTGGCAAATATAAAAAGAAATAAAAAAAAAGACGAAATGTGTTTAGTACTTATTAATTATTTTGTGAATCATGACATGTTGCCAAATAAATTCAAAACTCTTAGAAAAGAAATCGATAATTTTTACTATGATCTTGATGAAGAAATATTATGTAGAATCTTGATTGTTGAGGCAAATAGAAACCAAACTTCAGTGATACCTGTATTATCCCAAAATTTAATAATATCAGCCTTTTAATATTTTTATTCAGCTATAGGTGGACATTTGGGAATAATGTTAACTTTTCATAAATTAAAACAATATTTTTACGTGCCATCGGCATTAACAAAACTTAAAGAATTTGTGAGTACATGCGAAGCGTGTAACTCAAGAAAAAACCCCAAGCTTATCCTAATCCTCTGATGGGAAGAGTCCCGATAGCAAGATTCCCATTTGATATCGTCTTGTTTGATTTATATGGAACTAGTGGCGGCTTACCTGTTTCCAACAGAGGCCACACTTGTATTATTTCAGTCTTAGATCATTTTTCTTGATTTTACTTTTGAAAAGCTTTAAAAAATCAAGGCACTTACGCCACGAGTAAGACGTTGGCGAAATTATTTTTAAAATTTGGCATCCCAAACAAGGTCTTAAGTGACAACGGAAGTAATTTTGTTTCAAAAGTAACAAAAGACCTAATGAGTTTTCTTAATATAGAAAAATTAGTGACATCTCCTTATCATCCACAAGCTAATGGCAAAATAGAGAATAGGCATAAAATTTTTTTGAATGTATTAAGTATTTATACAAAGGACAACAGGAATAATTGGGACCAATTCTTACCTTATTTAACTAATATAATCAACACTGCCTATTCAGAAACAACTAAAGACAACCCTTTTTACTTATTTTTTGGTCGCGATTTTAGAATCCCGTATGATGAAATTATTGAGTCCTGGCAATATTACAATAACTCAGAGGATTATAAACAAGAGTTCATAAATAGAATGAGAAAAACTTATAAAGTTGTAAGACAAGAGTTGGTAAAATGTAAAACAAGTCAAGAGCTAAGAAACTTACCAAAAGTCAAGGGAAACATAAATTTCAAGACAGGAGACTGCGTTTACCTAAAAAATGAGGCAAAGACGGAAGGCAAGAAACTTTCAAATAAATATTCCGGACCGTACAGAATAGTCAAAAAGTATGATAACGATTTTACATTTAGAATGGTGAACCCCGATAATAGAAGGACGGATAAGGCACATGTCAGCCGAATGAAAAGAGCCAAATTCCCGGAAAAATGGGTATCGCGTCCCTCATCTACTGAGTCGTCAGACGCAGAAGATGAGCCTCCTAAATCAAGATTAACAGAACTAAAACCCTTTAATTTTAAGCAAGATTATTTCGAAAACGAGAGTAATGAGGAAAACTTTGAAGAATTCTTAGTTATGAAAAATCTAGTTATTCCCAGGAGAAAATCCCTAATACCAGTGAGAATAAAAACACCAAAAAGCACAAAAAGTTCATCGTCGGAGAGTGCAGGAGAACTAGATTATACGATATCCCCTAAAACACAATTTTTCCCTGATAGAATTTCGACCCCTTGTCCCCCCAAAAGATTTCCAGACGATATGGTTTCCCCTGCAACACCAATAGAAAGACCCCTGTCATTGCGGGAGGAATTGAACAGAGCAGTAGAAACTACGGGTATTATGTAAAGATAACTCCTCCTAAAGATACAATTAAAACAAATCGGCGAGAAGCGATGGATTTAATAAATTTCCTCATAAAAACGAGGCAAAGTACGTTGCCTTGTACTCAGACCCCCAAGGACGCCCAGGAAAGACAGTATCATGATATAACTGTGTCCAAAATCAAGCCTAAACAATAGACTTCATGGAGGGAAACACTAGTACAAAAAATGCCCCATCCCCCTGAAGACAAGGCATTTAAACAGTGGAGAAACCCTGCAAAAACTTTTGATTCCTCTCAGAGTTCTCAAGAGTCTTTCAAATCTCCTGAGTTAAAAACTCAAATCGAGGACTTAGAGAGTAAACCCTCTACTTCTAGAGGAGTAGAAATCTACGAAGGAAGGGCAGGTGATACCTCAAGAACACGAAGTGCCACCTCTAAAAGTTCCAATGCGGAATCATCGGAATTCAGTTCCGAAGATACCAACGGCGAATCAGACCATATGATAGTTAAAGAAATAGGGAAATCAATGCCAACTTCAGCAGCCGCACACTTAAAAGAAACAAATTAAAAGGGCAACAATATTTGAAGAAACAATAAAAAAAATTTGACCTCATATCGTTAGCTAAACCTAAAAAAAAGAAACCGCAAGAAACAGAAGAAAAAGTAACGACACAGTCAGGCAGGACGGATAAAAAACCTGACAGATGGAAATATCCCTAATTAATGTAAAATAAAATGTTCTTGTCGTAGGAAAGTCGTGTCCGCGGTCAACGACTGGTAGTTTACTTTTATTATTCGTCGAAGGTTGTGGATTTCAAACCCCTTATGAAAATCAACTTGTGATCCACCATAATAAATTTAAAATTAACCAAGTCAATATCAGTGAATATAAAATAATACGAGTGATGTCAAAACATTAGTGATCAAGGAAAAGCCCCAAAGTAGGAAGCTCGTGGTTGGCCGAGCGTGACAAGTAGTGTTGTAAGGTCCTATTTGGCACATTCTGCCTACTGGGTAGCTGCCTTACAAGAATCAACTATACCCTACAAAGGTGAATTAATCAATCGAACAACTCAAAATATACCCAGCGATTACGATTAATGACAGACTCTATGTCGTGGGCAGTCTGGGCTCTGTTTCAACGAAGAACAGTGTTTTATAAGGGCCCGTAGGTGAAACGGTGCCTATGCTTCTCTGTGAAAATCAACTTATATTTCTACAAAGTGATCCACGGAAACCATTCCCAATTCAGTGCTAAGTATATCATAAAACCCAAATAGAATATTCACGTTTTGTGGGAATCCCGGAGGGAAACTCAGAACCCAAGCGATATTTGGTTTGTTGAGTTTTGGTGTCTCCCCGGATTTTCTATGAAAAAAAAATCGACCCATGTCCTAGCAATGAATTCCATTATCAAAAAATAAAAGATTAACCGTATAAAAGGGTGTAATAATAGACTAATCACTTTCAGATATATATAATGGCAATGGAATCAAAGCCTATCCGTAAGGCGATAATTGATACTGAGTTCATTACCATAATGAACGTGAAGGAAAACATTATATATTCTGCAGCTATGTTAGTCGTGGACGAACAAGGAAATCAGATATACGCGCAAGAATGGGATTTGACCTACAATTTAAAAGGGTATGCACCCCACAGTTATAAGTATGGATCAGCACTCGCGAATACCCCCAAATATCGTCCAGCTAGAGGGGAAGTTAAAACAAAATATAGGAGAAGAAGCGCAAAAAAACTTGGTTGTTACAGTTATTAATAAGACGTTTACAAAAGAATCTCAACATCAAATATTTCTATTTTAAGGGACCCACTCAAACAGAACTTTTACTCCTTAATAAATGCACAGCCCCCAAAATTTGCTATAATCTAGAGAAAAATCCTCAATGTATCAAATATGAAGGCATACATCATCCTCTATCAGAAATCCAATATTATAAACAATTTTTATTCGACCCAGAATCTGATGAATACAAATCCCTAGGTAGTTATTTATTTCTGAAACGTATGAAAACACACCAAAGAAAAAGAGATGCCTATCTAGATAATAACAAAAAAATCAAAAGAAAATTCTAAACTATAAATCTAACAAAATGAAACAAAGATAAAACCACAATAAGTATAATCCTCATAGAAACCAAAATGGTAGACAAATTATCGTAGCTTCACCCACAATGTATCATTCGTTAAATTTAAAATCACAAATTTCCAGATATATGCTGACCTCTGACGATTGCTCAAGTGTACAGTCTTCACCGAACCAACATAAATCGGAACTAACGAAAAAACCGGCGCAAAATCAGAAAGGGATAACCCGCAAGGAATGTTGCTACCCCACTAGGTAGACAATTAATTTATTGCGTACAAAAAAAACAACATGAAGAAATTTCCTAGTTGTTCGCAGTTAACTAAACCCCATTTAGTATCAGAAGCATCATGTTATAAGTGTTTCCCTGCGTATAAAAAGTGTCATAGTATGAATAACGTAAATAAATCATTAAGCGAATATGTATTAATAAGAGTAGTAGAAGAGCTAGACTTTGTCACGTTACATTTCCTCCTAAAGTCACATAGAAATTCCCTAGAAGACAGAGTAATCTCAACAATAATTGCAAATTTTGTATATTATTACTTAACTACGCGGGTAAGGCCCCAAGGAGAAAAAAGGACCAGAATGCCGGCTAACATCACAGTTAGAACTTTCTTACATAAAACTCCAATGTCAAACTATCCCTTAATAGCTGAACTTATCTCAGAAAATCTATGGCGAACCCAAGATGAAAATGGTATCACGACAGTATGGTCCCTTAAATTTCTTACATTACTAATAGATCGAGGGTATAAGCTACTGAATGGAGGGAATTTCTTTACAAGTTTGTAAAAAAATTGCTGGAACTTTGACGGCATAAACCCCGAAATAAAATCCAATACATTGGAAGTTACCGCGCGAGATTATAATGACATAAAGAAAATCGCACTAAACCTTTTTGAAGAAGATGAAAATTTTGGATCCAAAGCATTTCCAAATCTTGATATTACTGTACGCGAACAAAAATGTTGTAATGCGTCATATATACAATTAATTTTTAAAGTAGTAAAAGATATAAATAATCCACTTTCCTTAGCCGAACAATGTCGTAAAGTAATTCGTAAGAATATGCAAAAGAAAGATATATCGAATACGTTGAAAAACCTAGAGCTTCTGAATGATCTGTTGGTCTATCTAATGCACATAGACTCAGATAAGAATAATGAAAACAACATAGAGAGAGAGAGAGAAAGAAAGGTTTTATTAAAAAAAATACAACACATTAACAACAAAACCCGAAGTTTATTAAACTTGTATGGGTACACATCACCTTTTAAAAAACCCTACATACACAATTACTACCAGCCAGCCTTAGACCCCCCCCCCCACAAAAAAAAGACAAAAAATAATAAGAAGAAAATAAATAAATAAAAATAAACGAAATAAATTAATTTCTAATAATTTCACCACCTAATTGGATACCGAAAACACAAAACTAAAAAGTATTCATTATATTCTACCTCCTCGTCACCCTCCCAAAAAAAAATGTCACAATCACTTGAGAGAAAATTCGCCTAGCAAGGATTAAAACTCATATGTAGACAAATACTGTCCTTTTAATTTACTGCGAAATTCATTTAGCTCATCAATTGTTGAAATTACCTGCGTTAATGGTTCCCATACCCTAGGGCCAACATGTCTTATGGAAAAAACGGATCGCTTTGTAATAACCTGAGGTCGCCGAACTAGTGTTGATGTTCTAGTCGAGTAATTATGAAAATTAACACCACTTGTAAACATTTCCCTAAAACACTCAGGTAATAACGCGTGTGTATATTTAAACATAAAAAGAGCATTATAAAAACGGAATAATCCAGCCATCTGTAATATATTTACTTGATTATATCTATGTCTAACAGACATATTATGATTATCTCCAGTTAAAACACGTAGGGCATTATTTTGTAAACTTCTAAGGGGACGAAGGTGAATTAAAAACGTGCTTGACCACACAAGACAACCATATAGAAGGTATGGGTGAACAAAAGAAAAATAAAGTTAACTCATAATGTCTTTCGGAAAAAAGTGCTTCAGTTTCCTCATCATCCCAACATTTCTGGCGACTTTGCCACTAACACATGAAATGTGCTCTTTGAAGTTAAGGCACTCATCAACAATCACCCCTAGATACTTTGTCGAAACTTTCCGAGGCAGAATATTTTCACCTAACTGTATTTTTTCAATCCAAGGGTAGTAATTGCTACTTCTCCCATACATTACAAAATGGGATTTTGCATGGTATAGCTGAAGTCTGTTAACCCTCATCCATTTCTCAATGTTTAACATGCCAGTCTGAAGATTATGTATAAGCATTTCCCCGGTTTTTGCAGCAACAGTTAGATGCGTGTCATCAGCGAAATAAGGCAAAATAGATTCTGATGCTCCAGCATCACGACATTTTAAATCAAAAGAAAGTCCATTAATAGCATTTCGCAGGTCATCAATATATATAAGAAACAGTAGTGGCCCCAAAACAGACCCTTGAGGGACACCGAATTCAACACTTTTAACTTGCGATTTAATTTCACCAGCACGGACAAACTGCTTTCTATCCTGGAGAAAAGATTCCAATAGACGATAAAACATACCTCGAAAACCACAATTCCTCAGCTTCACCAGAAGAATTCCATGGTCCACTGCATCGAAGGCTTTCACAATGTCCAAAAAAAACAGATGCAACTTTCCACCCTTGATCCAGAGCATCGTTCACAAAAGTCGTGAGAAAAAGAAGAGCTTGATCTGTCGACATTGCTTTACGGCATCCAAACTGAGTTTTACTAAAATACTTTTTATTCTCCAGAAAATCAACCATCCTGCCACTAATCAGTTTTTCAAAAACTCTCGATAAAACTGGCAGCAATGAAATAGGCCTATAATCATTCGGCAAATTTTTTCCCCGCCCTTAAAAAGCGGAACCACTCTAGCAATTTTCATGAAATCGGGAAAAACACCAACTTTTAGGCACATATTAAATAGAAAACAAACCTGGTCGCATATTTCCGAGAAAACATACTTAAGTACACGCAATGAAAGGCAGTCAGCACCCGAAGCTTAATATTTGAATTGAAGTTCCTAAGCAAAAATGTGTCATCATGGGAAGTTCATCGCCTTAATACCATACTAGCACTATTAGAAACACGTAATTTACTACCGAAAGATACGGCAATCTTAAAATTAAATATAGATGAACATGGAAGGAATCGGGTATACAAATAGAATTAAGGTGTCCTTATCATAAGAAACACCGTAAACCCCCCTGTGTTTTATCTCTCTCTCAAAATATATATAACACTATATATGTAATAAATCAAGTGATTCAATGAACTAGTGTACACTCTATGCTAAGTTAAACCGTACGTTTACCTCAATGCTTTCATGTAAAAGAATCATTTTGCATTAATGCAGAATCTAAAAATTTGGGTTGTAATAACGCTAATAATATTATTAAAAGATTGATAATAAAAATAGGCTACTTGTGTGTTTATATATATGGCTTGCTTACTTACTTATGTGTTGCTTACTAAATATAATACAAAAAAATATATATGTAATTTAGCAAGCATTAACTAAGCATTTAAAGTATGTCTCAACCAGTCATAACGTATATCATCACCAGAGTAAAGATAGAATTTCCATAACTATTCTAATTTTAAGATGTTTTTCATAAACAAAATTGTGTACTACGCTTATAAATCAGTTTTGTTTGGCCAATGATATAAAACAGTTCGAAAATTAATTTACAAAAAATTATTATAATAAGATAGCTCAAGTTAAAAGTTAAAATGCCTAAACACTTTTGAAAAAAAGAGAGAGCAAATAAATGAATTTTACAAAAATAGGTAAAATTAATAATATATTAATTATAGAAACAAGCAAAAAGATAAGGCTTAAGAATATCATCATGATCCTCGTTGTTCACGTAACAGCGCTAGATATTGTGAAACATGGAGTAATATTTAAGCACGAAAATTCACTCCTATCCAGCCGTAACGCATGAAAATTTTTATGAAATTGGATCCAAAACCCTTTGAAACTTTATTTCAACAAGTAACGAAACTAGAGAAAAACACGAATGAACTCAAAGAATCAATATTTCAATTCCTAAGGTCGGATAAAGGATTGCAGGCCAGTAGGATGATGCATAGTAAGGACAACACAGAGTTTCAAGCTCCAGTTATCCCAAAACTAAAATCAAAATTCATAATAGATGACTTTGACAAAAAAAATGGCAGAAATCGACATGGCACTAGGAAATAGTACCAAAGAAGACAGAAAAAAGGTCAGCGAGTAATATTGAATACTTGTCAAGAGATTTCACCGCAATGAAACCTATAGGAAACCCCAAGCCATTGATTACAAGGGAAGGAAAACTTTATGAAGGAAATTCCACAAGGCTAAATGAACTACCGAGCCTATCGACTTTTCTCAAAGAATTATGGCAGAATCATGCTGATAAAAATGTTACGAAGCAAAAATTATCCAAACCCACAAAGGAAAAAGACTACAGACAAATTACTAACCTAAAGGAATTGGACAATTCAAAAAATAAATTCTTAAATACACAAAAAGATAATGAGAATAGAAATCCTACTGAAAGAAAAGAAAAAGACACCAAGACAACCACGCCTACATATGAGACCCCAGCAAAAGAAATACAATCTTCAATGTCGGAAACTACGTTGAATACAGTCCCAGAAATGATCGCACTTAGTAAAGAATCACCTAGAAATTTTACCATGCTGACTTATCTAAGACCAACGGTACTTACAAAATGGTCTTGGTCAACAGGGCCCACGTTTACGCGCACCCAACCCATTGGCATATTTCGTATAGGCCTAATAGCCAAAATCCCAGTAGGGCATACCTAAATACAAACAATAAAAGTACAAGCGGCTCAACCAGAAGAAAAGAAAAATAACTATAAGAAAGAGGAAGCAAATGATTACGTACATAAGAAATGCTGGACAATAGACGGCAAACGCATTTGTGCTAGATTAGCCATGGCCGACGAGCCTGTAAAGGAAGTTATCGAACCATTACCCGATCTAAACGAGAAAAACGCCCAAAAAGTATCAACGCATCAAGCCTTCTTAATATTATACAGACAAAGATAGCAAGCTTTATTTGAATTATTTAATACGGAAATACAAAAATTAAAGCAAAGTACAACACGGATTTTTGAAGTATTCTTTCGAAGAAGTAAATACGAAAGGTCCACAAGCCTAATTCTCATCATTGGAGAACTCGCCTCCCACCTTTTTGGTCTAAAAACGGAGGAAGACTTAAATATCCTGAGGGAAAATGTAAAAAAATTAAATAATGCCATGAATGTAACGTTAGACGTTCAGAAAATACAAGCAAGCATAGCAAACTACCTAAGAGATAAAGTCGAAATGATATCAAAGAAAATCTCAAAAACCGTAAATGTAATGAATTACTTAAGGAACGAAGTGGATCGCGTGGACAGACGCGACAGACACGAGCCTTACCATGGTATCACTTGATATAATTACCATGTCATTACTAAATCTGGCAACAGATGTTAGTAAGTTCGAATTCGCATTATTTGTCCTAACGCGAGGAACCCTGTCATACGACCTGGTAGACTCTTCTAACTTAAAAAGCATTTTAGATGAAATAAAAACACATCTAACGTTTGGTTTACATTTACCAATAGAACCAGAAGTATTACATTTATTCTTCTATTATAAAAGTTAAGATTATACATCACTGAAACAAATTAACAATTATTCACAGTAGTGACAACTTCATTAATAAACCCACAATCCATATATGACTTGTAAAAAATCATGATCCTCACTGCTACTATAAGGAAAACGAATTCATTTTTGACTATCACACCTGAAGCAGACTATTTACTTGTTGATCAAGGTAGACGAAAATATGCCATAGCCAATCCACAAGACTTAAAAGAGTGCGTATCATTGAAAAACCTAGTTTGCCAGCTTACGTTACCTATTTACAACGTCAAGTCCGGATCTTGTATGTTGGATATATTTTTAAAAGACACACAACAGGAAGAAATACCTAATTCCTGCGAAGCCTTGATAGGAAGTACTAAACGAGAAATATTCATACACCTAAGAAATGATCTTTGGTTATTTTCCGTTCCAAAAGAAACAGTTGGAACTCTGTCTTGTTATAATAATACAGAAAAAATCGAAACAAGTTACAGAACCGAATTGCTATTACAAGACGTGGGTACGATAACCATAAAACAAGGATGTCGACTTGCAGCTAAAGAACCAACAGTTCAAACGCCGTTAATTACCACGAGCGCAAACATAATTAGCCCTAAAATAATCAATTTTAAGGCAATCAACCTGTCGCACACTATCCCCAGTATAGAAAATGAGGAAATGAAAACCTCAATATGGTCTAAAATAGAAAAAATAAAGGAACATTACAACTCACAAAAATAAGAGAAGCATTGGACTCCCAGATCCCCCTATTTACTAGTGAGGACCAGAGATTAACGCACGTAGATGATAGATGCGGATTATTCTCAACCAATTTTTGGTGGAACATACTACTGACTGTATGTTTCGTATTCACAATTTCATTGACAATGAGAGCCTTACTGACATTCAATTATGAAAGAATTTTTAGGATAAGAAGGCAAATCCCAAAGGAAGAACACGGGGAAACAGCTGAAATGCAAAAGTTAAACCCGGAACCCCATGAAAACCTCTAAGCCAAGAAAAAGGGGAAGACATTAGAAAACGAGTGGGTATAGAGGTCTCCACTCGTCCTTGCTATGTCTAGTTCCCTTCATGTAATATCGTTTACGTAAAACTGTGTTGCTACGACGCTGCAACATGCGTTTCTTAAACAGCACGGATGTGCATGAAAAATGCAGGCATGAAATATGTTGTAAAATTAGACCTCAAAATTGATCATGTAGCATAAACTCTGTTTAAAATGATTATTTTAAATCTAATGTGAAATTAGCTAAGTGTTGAAAGAAGTGAAAATAAAGTGTATGTAGTAGTGTATATTAGAAAGCATAATAAGAGATCACACTTAAAGTTAAAGAATTAATCTTTTATATCGTCGTTATGCTATAACAACTTAAAAGAAACTTCTATGTATTGAATTTCCCCGTGGGAAGTTTGCACATATATTTCAACCAACATGATACAAATTTCTTTTTGTGTACTAATATTAGTGTATTTATTTAACTCTGTCTCGTAGCGTAAAATTCATGTACCCAATCGATACGTGACTTATTTGTACTATGAGTATTTACTTTAAAGAAGGTGTGGTTCTGCCAAGTTATTTTATTCCAGGAATTGGAACGGCATATCAGAAACTATCCAGGACAATGCAGAGACCAGTGCAGACATAGCCAGTAGCACCTATTTTCATCATGACTCAACCAACGAAGAGTACTCGCCACAAGTTCCAAGCAACTCTCAACCCAACTTAGCTTACGAAGATTACGGGTACCTTTTGATCGAGGAAACGATATGCATCAGGTAACACTATTTAACAAATCACAGTATCCAGTGCAGTATCAGGCTATAAACATTACAACGCTGAAAACCCCATTATATAGCATAAGATGTGAGCTAATACATCATCCCTGATAACAATATTGATGAACCCGATTTGCTGGCATGTCGACGATTCACATGTTGAATCCCCTTAGACCGTTTCTAACGGCATATCCGAAACTATCCAGGACAATACATAGACCAGTGCAGACATAGCCCAGTAGCACCTATGTTCATCATGATTCAACCAACGAAGAGTACTCGCCACAAGTTCCAAACGACTCTCAACCCAACTTCGCTTACGAAGATTACGGGTACCTTTTGATCGAGGAAACGATATATATCAGGTAACACTATTTAACAAATCACAGTATCCAGTGATCAAGCTATAAACATTACAACGCTGAAAACCCCATTATATAGCATAAGATGTGAGCTAATACATCATCCCTGATAACAATATTGATGAACCCGAGTTGCTGGCATGTCGACGATTCACATGTTGAATCCCCTTAGACCGTTTCTTCATTACGAGACTACAGAGACATTAGAGATATCACCGTAAATGTTACGGGACAATATTTCTTGAAATTTGGACTTTAAAACCTATCATTGAATGCTATAAATCAATAGTAATCCCAGTGAATAACCCCTGAGTGACAATGTACTCCTACCGCTAATGAAAGACAACATGTTAAAGGAGTCACAAAAGTTTGATGTTGACCTATTCAAAATTCAAGCATCATTTTCCCTGTGATTAACCAAGGAGTCCCCGCAAAAGCTAATACACACAAGCCATGCACAAACAATTTTGTAAGAGAAGCTAACTTCTAAGTGCATGAGTGAAATATTTTAAACGAGATATATTTTCTCTATGTAATATGAACATCCCAACAGTGCCATGCTGAGAAGAAAAGCAACCCATCCAATATCAACTCAGTCTCAGTGATCAACCCCTTAAAGATAAAACCTCCTATGATCTATCCAAAAACAGCAGGTGAAAATGAACTCTGATGACAAAATTCCACACACCTGTAACCAAAAGTATCGTTTCCTGTTCGATAATTAGAGAAAACACTTCGTCAAAGATGAACATAATCATACTCGAACTAATCTATGAAGAAGCTACACACAAGAGGTTTAAAATTTTGTTTCAAAAAGACGATACTAGTGAAGGACCATAATTTGCAACGGAAAGAGCGAGTACGCTAAAGAGACACGTATAGTGGTAAAATAGGTATGAACTTATATCACATTTTATTGATTTTAACAACCTAACCATTTTAATCATCTATTATTAATACTACATAACAAACGACCCCAGTGAAAGTGTTTTTATTACCAGTGAAAATGGTAAACATAATATTTTGTATTATAAATTATTCATGTATGTATCGCTAGATGTTCAAGTAGAATTAGGTGTAGCGTTACTATGTTAGTCGTTTAATTTAGCGTAGAACAGGAAACATAGTTATTCCGTAGCTAGCTCAAAAT
This sequence comes from Artemia sp. Qi Xiang Cuo, assembly GCF_049724085.1. NCBI lineage: Eukaryota > Metazoa > Arthropoda > Branchiopoda > Anostraca > Artemiidae > Artemia > Artemia sp. Qi Xiang Cuo. The sequence continues at coordinate 4,727,442 of NC_142808.1, read as the reverse complement.
AGAAAAATTTATAAAGGATGAATCTGGAAAAAAATAATCTTCCTGTAGTGACTATCTTAGCTGGTAGAGGAACCTTAGAAAAGGATATATAGCAAAATAAGAAAAGTAATACTAAAATTTTTCTTAAGCACTGTTGATTAAGCTTAAATTAAAATATAAAATAATACAGTAGCAATTAAAGTTACGTAGGACAAATAGTAAGTAAACCTGCGAATATTTCAAAACCTAAGGGCGAGCAAGTCCTAATGACGGAACGTCATTAAATAATGGGAAGGGTAATATGTACCGTAAGAAATATGTAATGTAAAATTGTTTCCAAATACTTCAGGATAAAATAAAATTATTTCGTTCTAAATATTCTTCCGATGTAAATTAAACCCCCCCTAATTGAATTTAAATCCCATTTCAAACTTAAGTCTCAATTCTTAATTAACGAAAGAAAAACCACATTTTATGCTCAGCCAAAACTTCCCTTTAAAGTACAAAAAAAAGGATGATCACATTCGGAAAGAACTTGATACTTGATAAATTCCAGAATACTTTGTAATACTTCGTATGCATTCCACACTTTTTGTCTTACTAACTGACAGGTGTGAAATGTGGAAAAAGCTACCGATCGGATGACGGTATTAATTAAAGAAGATCGTTGAATTTCGCAAAATATTTGACAAAAAATCACTAGACAATGTTTTATTCAAAGTAGATTTAAGTAACATAGGATGTTCAAGTTACTACAGGAATGCTAAAAGTTTAATGACCAAAATATTAAAAGTAAAATTATTGGACGCGCAGTTAACATAAATCCTCCACAGGATTTGGGCCAATCATGAATAGTTCTTTGTGCGCAGAATTAAAACTATGTTTTAAAGTATTGTAAGAAGTGTTGTTCGAGGATCATTAAGTATTGAGAACCCAAGCATTAAGCATTAAGATACGAGCATTATAAGATTGATGATTTGAAGTACGCTGCTGTTCAACTAAATATGTAAGTTCAATAAATCTATTACTTTTCTATTTGTGTTTTTTTATTTTATATGCCCGTATCTAGCCTCCCAGAGTAGTCAACTAGTTCAATTGTTCTCCAATTGGTAACGCTCCCAAGGTATCTGATAATCTCATGAAGAATTATTACACTCCCGGATTAATGGCTCCCCGGCCCAATTAATCACCTCACAAAGGAAGTCAAATTTATAAGTTAATCTTTTTTTATTTTCTCCCATAGGGAGTGGCGCGGTCAAACATTTATCATATTCCCCATTACAATTGGCACGGTCCTTAACGCCACAGATGCCACGAATCCAAACGACACAATTGATAGAATAGTTAACGGAGATTTTACATGAAATAGCAGGCCTATTTCTAGGAAATAAAGGAGGTCGTAAGGATATAGAATTTTTTGATGAGGAATGTAGAATAAAAATATTAGAATTGATTAAAGAAATGGAGATTTTGAGGGAAGAGGAAAAAGATGAATATAGACTTCGACTAGTATCAAGGTTTAAATATGTTTGCCGGGAGTATAAACGCCTTTTAAAACAGAAGGAGAGACTGGCTATTCAAAAAGGTAAGGAGGAGCAGATCCGGTTTTATGAAAAGAGTGATATGCGGTCTTTCTGGAGTAAGATAAAAAAGGGGCATCCATAGCTCAGCCAAAAGTACCTGACCCAAAAACATGGCCTACATACTACAACGACGCGGTTCAGGAAGACTATTCGTTTGACTGCTGGTTCAGTGACGAATTATCGAATACAGAGAGTGAGATCAGCCTCTTACTGAAAGAACACGATTATGATCTGATAAAATCCGCATCGGAAGTAGAAATCGAAGAATGTATAAGCGCCATGGAAGGTGGATCAGTACCTGGTAGCCATGGAGTCCCAACAAAGATCTTGAAACAATTCCAATTTTTATTTATGCCCATCTTCTTGGCTATCTTCAACTCAGTTCTGGCTTCTGGAGAATGGCCCTCGCCGTTTAAAACATCCTTGATTTTTCCGCTATTCAAAAAGGGAGACCCAGCGGATCACAGTAATTATCGACCGTTATCCTTAGTACCTAGTCTTAGCAAAATCTTAGAAAGAATACTAGATGCTAGATTAGCTCATTAGTTAGTAAAATATAGGATTTTGAAGGAGGAGCAGGCAGGATTTTGAGATGGATATAATGCTATTGATAGGGTCTTAGTCCTACAGGCGCTTGTAGAGAAATATGCAAAAGGAAAGAATAGGTTGTACGTTGCATTTTAGATCTAGAAAATGCCCTCGAAAGTATTAATAGGATTTTCCTGTGCTTAGAACTGTTAAAGGTAGGCTTACCAAAACTTTTCGTTAGGATACTAGCTAATATGTATAGAAAGACATTTGGTATAGTTAAAGTTTTAGGGAAGGCATTATAGTCGCCGTTTGAAATTAGAAAAGGAGTAAAACAGGGTAGTAGTATTTCACCTAGGTTGTTCACGTTGTATATAAATGATATTGTTGTCCATTTTAAAAAGGTATGGGCCCCTACGGTGTCACTAGGGAACCTGACGTTATCTCTGTTGCTTTTTGCTGATGATGCGGTGTTGATAGGCAAGTCACCAGGAGAGCTCCAAATCTTAATGAGTATATTAGAAGAATATTTAGATAGAAAAAAACTAGTGTTGAACATAAAAAAGACTGAGATTGTGGTTTTTAGAGGAATTTGTGTGAATAATGATGATCAAAAAGTAGAATTTTATTATAAAGCTGGAAAAGTAAAAGAGAGCGAAAATTTTAAATATTTGGGAGCAACACTTTAAGAATAAGGAGAATGGAAAGATCATGTAAAATAGATGATTAAGAGAGGGAAAGCAGTTTCAGCTGCCATTTTACGTAATTAAAGACTTTCAAGCATAAAAGATCTATAAATGCATAAATATGTTTTTAATTCTAAATTTTTGCCTACTATCCATTACGGAGCTGAACTCTTGGGGCATGACCCAGCACCACAACTGGAATCAATTCAGCTGCAACACTTTAAGAGATTAATTGGTCTTCATGTAACGACCCACAATCAGGCAATAAAAGGTGACCTAGGTATATTTTCGCTGAGAATTAGTAGACTAGCACAGATGATCCGGTACTGGCTAAAAGTTCTAAGTCTGCCAGAAGATAGGTTAGCAAAAGCAGCTTATGTGGAGATGCTACGGTCGAAACGTAAAAGATCGTGGCCGTACCAAGTAAAAAATGTTTTAGATGGATTAGGATTAGGATCCTATGTTAGGTATAAGAGGCTAGGACCCTCAGATCAGGGTGAGTTATTTTTGGCTATGTTTATAGAAATAATAAAAGACCAGGAAGTCCAAAATTGGACCAATGCAGTTAAAACATCTGAAACATTAAAGTTTTAACATGTAAAAGAGATATTTGGATTTGAATATTATTTTAAAATAGGATTACCGGGGGAGACACTGAGGACTTGGTTTCGGATCCGAGCGAATTGCCTGCCACTAAAAAATAGAAAAAGAGTATTTGAAAGAAAAAGGGTGGCCCCAGATGCAGATGCGGATTACTCTTGCCTCAGATGTAACCTAGGTATTAAGAATGTGGCCCATATTCTCACCGAGTGCCAGCAACTTTCTCTATTAAGAGAAAAGTATTTTGAGGGTGGTAACTTGGAGTTCCCGGGGATCCTGAAAACGATTGTAAAAAGGACAATCAGGCAGTAATGTAAATATGTAAAGGAGGCGTTGACATCAATGAGTGAAACTTGATATTTATGTTATTTTTCTTGTAAAGTGTAATTAAGAATACTGTTCTGTATGGCCTGTTTTTTTTGGTTTAATAATAATCATAATAATAATAAATTATTATTATTATTATTATTATTATTATTATTATTATTATTATTATTATTATTATTATTATTATTATTATTATTATTATTATTATTATTAATAATATTATTATTAGTATTATTATTATTATTGTTATTATTATTATTATTTTGTATCAGGAAATCAACTACGCTGAATAAAATGGCTATCTCAAAATTTTGATTGGATGTGTTTGGGGGACTGATGGGCGGGGGGGGCTTGTTGCCCTCCAATCACTTTCGACTATTAGAAAGGACACTAGCCCTTTGAATTTCCAGTCGAATGAGTCTTTTTGAAGTTTCTACGACAACGCTTTATATATAAACCTTATATGCCCCCAGGGCATAATATAAAACCCTTGCCCTGAGGGTTGTGGGGGAGTGTCCTTCTCAAAAACCTATTTTCTATCTAGCAATCAACTACGCTGAACAAAATGGATATCTCAAAATTTTGATTGGATGTGTTTGGGGGAACGATGGGCGTGGGGGCGGGGCTAGTTGCCCTCTAATCACTTTCGACTATTAAAAAGGACAGTAGCCTTTTGAATTTCCAATCGAATGAGCCTGCTTTGAAGTTTCTACGACAACGCCTTCTATAAAAGCCTTATGTGCCCCCAGGTCATAACTTAAAACCCTTGCCCTGAGGGTTGTGGGGGAGTGTCCTCCTCAAAAACACGTTTTCTATCTGGAAATCAACTACGCTGAACAAAATGGCTCTCTCGAAATTTTTATTGGATGTGTTTAGGGGAATGTTGGGCGTGGGGGGGGGGCTATTTGCCCTCCAATAACTTTCGACTGTTAAAAAGGACCCTAGAACTCTCGATTGCTAATCAAATGAACCCCTCTTTAAGTGTCTGTGACGACCCCTTCCACATGAAGTGCCCTGCTCTAAAGTAAAAAAATAATATATTGTACATTGTGCCAACACCGTCCTTACATGCCCTCAGGGCATAAATTAAAAGCCTTGTCCTAAGGGTTTTGGGGGAGTGTCCTCCTCAAAAAAATATTTCGTTCTTTTTTGTACTTAGTACTTTAAGATGGCCTAAAAATACGGGTTGCAACATTTCATCTGCCTCGTTCTTAGTTTTGAATCAGAAAGGAATGAAATTTAAGTAGTTCATTCATCTTCTTTAAATTATCATGCTAAATTATAAGATATTAGAGCATTTCTTCTCCTTTATTAGAGCAGACGTTCTTGATGAACCCAACTTTACTTCGTATTTTATCAGCATAAAATTGTCCATAAATAACCCACAAAATTACTGAGAAACAGCTCTTGAAAAATAGCACAGCGGGTTTGCATCCCACCGCAATGAAATTTTGCCCGAGTGGTAAAAACTTAACAGAAATAATAATAATTTTATATTTGCCCGCTCATAGAAGAAAAAGAAGAGCGGAGTGATACAAACCCAAAAAGGGAAAAAAAATACACTTCAGCACCAGAGAATAAAATTAAAAAATAATTTTGTCACTCGCACTCGCATATTAGATGTAGAGGCAAAAACTCGAACAATGTTTGGAACAACTTTTTTCCGCAATTATTTCAGTAGATGGTACAATAAAAATTGGGTCTACCATATTTTGAGTTTGAGATCTTAAACGAAGTCTCTCATAGAGTGGATAACACAGCAAAAACTCGAGGTATTTGCAGCATACAGATCGGAGTTTTTGTCTTATCAGCTTGAGTTATCAGTTTGGGCGTCAGGGAGGGGGAGGCTGGTTGCTCTCAAATCACTTTTGACCTTAAAAGGAGTAGAGTGCTATGTTATGCTTTGGGTAGATTATGTTCCTTCCTGTGCTATTTGGGTAGATTATAATACTACATAACAAACGACCCCAGTGAAAGTGTTTTTATTACCAGTGAAAATGGTAAACATAATATTTTGTATTATAAATTATTCATGTATGTATCGCTAGATGTTCAAGTAGAATTAGGTGTAGCGTTACTATGTTAGTCGTTTAATTTAGCGTAGAACAGGAAACATAGTTATTCCGTAGCTAGCTCAAAATAGAAAAATTTATAAAGGATGAATCTGGAAAAAAATAATCTTCCTGTAGTGACTATCTTAGCTGGTAGAGGAACCTTAGAAAAGGATATATAGCTAAATAAGAAAAGTATTACTAAAATTTTTCTTAAGCACTGTTGATTAAGCTTAAATAAAAATATAAAATAATACAGTACCAATTAAAGTTACGTATGACAAATAGTAAATAAACCGCGAATATTTCAAAACCTAAGGACGAGCAAATCCTAATGATGGAACGTCATTAAATAATGGGAAGGGTAATATGTACCGTAAGCAATATGTAATGTAAATTTGTTTTCAAATACTTCAAGATAAAACAAAATTATTTCGTTCTAAATATACTTCCGATGTAAATTAAACTCCCCTCTAATTGAATTTAAACCCCATTTTAAACTTAAGTCTCAATTCTTAATTAACGAAAGAAAAACCACATTTTATGCTCAGCCAAAACTTTCCTTTAAAGTACAAAAAAACGGATGATCAGATTCGCAAAGAACTTGATGTTTGATAAATTCTAGAATACTTTGTAATACTTCGCATGCATTCCACACTTTTTGTTGTACTAACCGACAGATGTGAAATGTAGAAAAAGCTACCGACCGGATGACGGTATTAACTAAAAGAAGATAATTTAAATCTCGCAAAATACTTGACAAAAAATCACGAGACAATGTTTTATACAAAGTAGATTCAAGTGACATAGAAAGTTCAAGTTACTACCGGAAGGCGAAAAGTTTAATGACCAAAACATTAAGAGTAAAATTATTGGACTGCAGTTAACATAAATCCTCCACAGGATTTGGGCCAATCATGAATAGTTCTTTGTGCGCAGAATTAAAACTATGTTTTAAAAGTGTTGTAAAAGTGTTGTACGAGGATCATTAAGTATTGAGAACCCAGCATTAAGCATTAAGAGATTGATGATTTGAAGTACGCTGCTGTACAATTAAACATGTAAGTTCAATAAATCTATTACTTTTCTATTTGTGTTGTTTTATTTTATATGCCCGTATCTAGCCTCCCAGAGTAGTCAACTAGTTCAATTGTTCTCCAATTGGTAACGCTCCCAAGGTATCTGATAATTTCACGAAGAATGATAACACTCCTGGATTAATGGCTCCCCGGCCCAATTAGTCACCTCACAAAGGAAGTCAAATTTATTAGTTATTCTATTTTTATTTTCTCCCATAGGGAGTGGGGTGGTCGAACATTTCTCATATTCCCCATTACAATTGGCACGGTCCTTAACACCACAGATGCCACGAATCCAAACGACACAATTGATAGAATAGTTAACGGAGATTTTACATGAAATAGCAGGCCTATTTCTAGGAAATAAAGGAGGTCGTAAGGATATAGAATTTTTTGATGAGGAATGTAGAATAAAAATATTAGAATTGATTAAAGAAATGGAGATTTTGAGGGAAGAGGAAAAAGATGAATATAGACTTCGACTAGTATCAAGGTTTAAATATGTTTGCCGGGAGTATAAACGCCTTTTAAAACAGAAGGAGAGACTGGCTATTCAAAAAGGTAAGGAGGAGCAGATCCGGTTTTATGAAAAGAGTGATATGCGGTCTTTCTGGAGTAAGATAAAAAAGGGGCATCCATAGCTCAGCCAAAAGTACCTGACCCAAAAACATGGCCTACATACTACAACGACGCGGTTCAGGAAGACTATTCGTTTGACTGCTGGTTCAGTGACGAATTATCGAATACAGAGAGTGAGATCAGCCTCTTACTGAAAGAACACGATTATGATCTGATAAAACCCGCATCGGAAGTAGAAATCAAAGAATGTATAAGCGCCATGGAAGGTGGATCAGTACCTGGTAGCCATGGAGTCCCAACAAAGATCTTGAAACAATTCCAATTTTTATTTATGCCCATCTTCTTGGCTATCTTCAACTCAGTTCTGGCTTCTGGAGAATGGCCCTCGCCGTTTAAAACATCCTTGATTTTGCCGCTATTCAAAAAGGGAGACCCAGCGGATCACAGTAATTATCGACCGTTATCCTTAGTACCTAGTCTTAGCAAAATCTTAGAAAGAATACTAGATGCTAGATTAGCTCATTAGTTAGAAAAATTTAGGATTTTGAAGGAGGAGCAGGCAGGATTTTGAGATGGATATAATGCTATTGATAGGGTCTTAGTCCTACAGGCGCTTGTAGAGAAATATGCAAAAGGAAAGAATAGGTTGTACGTTGCATTTTAGATCTAGAAAATGCCCTCGAAAGTATTAATAGGATTTTCCTGTGCTTAGAACTGTTAAAGGTAGGCTTACCAAAACTTTTCGTTAGGATACTAGCTAATATGTATAGAAAGACATTTGGTATAGTTAAAGTTTTAGGGAAGGCATTATAGTCGCCGTTTGAAATTAGAAAAGGAGTAAAACAGGGTAGTAGTATTTCACCTAGGTTGTTTACGTTGTATATAAATGATATTGTTGACCATTTTAAAAAGGTATAGGCCCCGACGGTGTCACTAGGGAACCTGACGTTATCTCTGTTGCTTTTTGCTGATGATGCGGTGTTGATAGGCAAGTCACCAGGAGAGCTCCAAATCTTAATGAGTATATTAGAAGAATATTTAGATAGAAAAAAACTAGTGTTGAACATAAAAAAGACTGAGATTGTGGTTTTTAGAGGAATTCGTGTGAATAATGATGATCAAAAAGTAGAATTTTATTATAAAGGTGAAAAAGTAAAAGAGAGCGAAAATTTTAAATATTTGGGAGTAACACTTTCAGCAAAAGGAGGATGGAAAGAGCATGTAAAATAGATGATTAAGAGAGGGAAAGCAGTTTCAGCTGCCATTTTACGTAATTCAAGACTTTCAAGCATAAAAGATCTATAAATGCATAAATATGTTTTTAATTCTAAATTTTTGCCTACTATCCATTACGGAGCTGAACTCTGGGGGCATGACCCGGTACCACAATTGGAATCAATTCAGCTGCAACACTTTAAGAGATTAATTGGTCTTCATGTAACGACCCACAATCAGGCAATAAAAGGTGACCTAGGTATATTTTCGCTGAGAATTAGTAGACTAGCACAGATGATCCGGTACTGGCTAAAAGTTCTAAGTCTGCCAGAAGATAGGTTAGCAAAAGCAGCTTATGCGGAGATGCTACGGTCGAAACGTAAAAGATCGTGGCCGTACCAAATAAAAAATGTTTTAGATGGATTGGGATTATCCTATATTTGGAATGGGGGGCTAGGAACTTCAGATCAGGGTGAGTTGTTTTTGGCTATGATTATAGAGATAATAAAATACCAGGAAATACAAATGTGGACCCAGGCAGTTAAAAAATCTGAAACATTGAAGTTTTAACATGTAAAAGAGATATTTGGATTTGAATATTATTTTAAACTAGGATTACCGGACTGAGGACTTGGTTTCGGATCCGAGTGAATTGCCTGCCACTAAAAAATAGAAAAAGAGTATCTGAAAGAAAAAAGATGGCCCCAGATGCAGATGCGGATTACTCTTGCCTCAGATGTAACCTAGGTATTAAGAATGTGGCCCATATTCTCACCGAGTGCCAGCAACTTTCTCTATTAAGAGAAAAGTATTTTGAGGGTGGTAACTTGGAGTTCCCGGGGATCCTGAAAACGATTGTAAAAAGGACAATCAGGCAGTAATGTAAATATGTAAAGGAGGCGTTGACATCAATGAGTGAAACTTGATATTTATGTTATTTTTCTTGTAAAGTGTAATTAAGAATACTGTTCTGTATGGCCTGTTTTTTTTTGGTTTAATAATAATCATAATAATAATAAATTATTATTATTATTATTATTATTATTATTATTATTATTATTATTATTATTATTATTATTATTATTATTATTATTATTATTATTATTATTATTATTATTAATATTATTATTAGTATTATTATTATTATTGTTATTATTATTATTATTATTTTGTATCAGGAAATCAACTACGCTGAACAAAATGGCTATATAAAAATTTTGATTGGATGTGTTTGGGGGAATAATGGGCGTGGGGGGCTAGTTGCCCTCCAATCACTTTCGACTATTAGAAAGGGCACTAGCCCTTTGAATTTCCAATCGAATGAGTCTTTTTGAAGTTTCTACGACAACGCCTTATATATAAACCTTATATGCCCCCAGGGCATAATATAAAACCCTTGCCCTGAGGGTTGTGGGGGAGTGTCCTTCTCAAAAACCTATTTTCAATCTAGCAATCAACTACGCTGAACAAAATGGATATCTCAAAATTTTGATTGGATGTGTGTGGGGGAACGATGGGCGTGGGGGTGGGGCTAGTTGCCCTCTAATCACTTTCGACTATTAAAAAGGACAGTAGCCTTTTGAATTTCCAATCGAATGAGCCTGCTTTGAAGTTTCTACGATAACGCCTTCTATAAAATCCTTATGTGCCCCCAGGTCATAACTTAAAACCCTTGCCCTGAGGGTTGTGGGGGAGTGTCCTCCTCAAAAACACGTATTCTATCTGGAAGTCAACTACGCTGAACAAAATGGCTCTCTCGAAATTTTTATTGGATGTGTTTAGGGGAATGTTGGGCGTGGGGGGGGGGGGGCTATTTGCCCTCCAATAACTTTCGACTGTTAAAAAGGACCCTAGAACGCTCGATTGCTAATTAAGTGAGCTCCACGTTAAGTCTCTATGACGACCCCTTCCACAGGAAGTGTCTTGCTCTAAAGTAAAAAATAATATATGGTACGTTGTGCCAACACTGTCCTTACATGCCCTCAGGGCATAAATTAAAAGCCTGATCCTAAGGGTTGTGGGGGAGTGTCCTCTTCAAAAAGATATTTCGTTCTTTTTTGTACTTAGTACTTTAAGATGGCCTAAAAATACGGGTTGCAACATTTCATCTGCCTCGTTCTTAGTTTTGAATCAGAAAGGAATGAAATTTAAGTAGTTCATTCATCTTCTTTAAATTATCATGCTAAATTATAAGATATTAGAGCATTTCTTCTCCTTTATTAGAGCAGACGTTCTTGATGAACCCAACTTTACTTCGTATTTTATCAGCAAAAAATTGTCCATAAATAACCCACAAAATTACTGAGAAACAGCTCTTGAAAAATAGCACAGCGGGTTTGCATCCCACCGCAATGAAATTTTGCCCGAGTGGTAAAAACTTAACAGAAATAATAATAATTTTATATTTGCCCGCTCATAGAAGAAAAAGAAGAGCGGAGTGATACAAACCCAAAAAGGGAAAAAAAATACACTTCAGCACCAGAGAATAAAATTAAAAAATAATTTTGTCACTCGCACTCGCATATTAGATGTAGAGGCAAAAACTCGAACAATGTTTGGAACAACTTTTTTCCGCAATTATTTCAGTAGATGGTACAATAAAAATTGGGTCTACCATATTTTGAGTTTGAGATCTTAAACGAAGTCTCTCATAGAGTGGATAACACAGCAAAAACTCGAGGTATTTGCAGCATACAGATTGGAGTTTTTGTCTTATCAGCTTGAGTTATCAGTTTGGGCGTCAGGGAGGGGGAGGCTGGTTGCTCTCAAATCACTTTTGACCTTAAAAGGAGTAGAGTGCTATGTTATGCTTTGGGTAGATTATGTTCCTTCCTGTGCTATTTGGGTAGATTATGTTCCTTCCTTTGCTATTTGGGTAGATTATTTTCCTTCCTGTGCTATTTGGGTAGATTATGTTCCTTCCTATGCTATTTGGGTAGATTATGTTCCTTCCTGTGCTATTTGGGTAGATTATGTTCCTTTCTATGCTATTCGGCTATACTATGTTCCTTTCTGTACTATTTGGGTAGATTATGTTCCTTCCTATGCTATTTGGGTAGATTAAGTTCCTTCCTGTGCTATTTGGGTAGACTATGTTCCTTCCTATGCTATTTGGGTAGATTATTTTCCTTCCTGTGCTATTTGGGTAGATTATGTTCCTTCCTATGCTATTTGGGTAGATTATTTTCCTTCTTATGCTATTTGGGTAGATTATGTTCCTTCCTGTGCTATTTGGGTATGTTATGTTCCTTTCTATGCTATTTGGGTAGACTATGTTCCTTCCTGTGCTATCTGAGTAGATTATGTTCCTTCCTATACTATTTGGGTAGACTGTGTTCCTTCCTATGCTATTTGCTTGATGCTCTACACCTTTTCAAAGAGAGTGAGTATCCTCTCACATGACTTTCCATTTCTACGGGATGTATAGGAATTCCCATACTATTTGCTTAGTGCTCTACACATTTTCAAAGAGAGTAAGTAGCTTTTCATGAGAAAGATGAAGTTCAAGGATGATTTACTCCCCTCTATCTATCCCACTCAATTTGTTGTTCTTGGTAGCTCAGTTTCATTGTGGCAGTGAGTGTCAACACATGAAAAAATGTTCCATACATGTCCACTATGCATGTACACACTGGGCAGCTGGTCATCATGTGAGAATTGCACAATGATTGATGAGTATGATGAAAAGTGCAGATTATGCAACCCGTGTAAATTGCATAGAGGATATGCTGTAAAAATTAAAGGTTGTAATTCTTGTCTTGAAGAGGTGTGTGACTATCATCCTAGAGGACACCTATGCTCCAATTGCCTCTATGATAAATGTAATCAGTAGGAGAATACATATCCTGGTATGATTGGAAAGAATCCTAAGCGTGATTTTAGATTATTGCTAAGAGATTGGTATCGTCTTGGTTTTAGATTGTTCTAGGAAGAGGAGCCGGGTCAGTGATTCAACTGTTATAACAACAAAAGAATTTGGTTTCTACGTCATCGTTGTGAAGACAATGACTACTATGATTATAAGCCCACTTATTTTTATTTGGCTGTGACGGAATGTGATTCTAGGACACTGTTTGTGACATTGTTTTAAATACGCAAATTGAAACATGTGAATTCTATGAAATGAATGAGAATAGCATCATTGACTGTACAAAGAGATATGACAATACTAAAGTTACACTCTATTGTAGAAAATGTGACCCTGACATTACAGTACATCAGCATCAATATAATGTGAATTTAGATTATCTACCTACATTAATTGTTATTGACAAATACCTATATCTAGTAGAAGATGAAATCTAAAGAGTAGAAAAGTCGTTTTTATTATGTACATACATTTTTCATTTATTAATAAACAATTTCTCATACATTTTTAGAACATTTTATTCGTAGGGTACTAAAATCAGTATTAAATACGCTTGTAAGCATATTTTCCACAAGAAAGTCGTTCAATCGAGGTAAGTCAACGTAGATGTCAAGAAACTGCTTGTAAGTATAGCCACGACATCTGAGTATGAAAAAGAGCAGGGCATGAAAGCCACATGTCTTAGTCGTTAAATACGGTACTCTTCGTTGATTTTGAATAATAGTTTCCCCACTGCTCTCAATAAAGTTGCTGATTTGTGGAGTTTAGAATTTAAACGACAGGCGAAGAGGATCAAAAAATTCAATATTCTTCGCTGTTTGAAAGATGCATAGCCAACGGCCTGTCTTCAAAGTCGATGGACTGCTATTAACAATAATTAGGGTATTGTTAAGACTTGGAATTTTTTCAATGAAGTTTGGTGGTATGCAATATGACTTGTGCTGTGAAATGTATGGATCCATATTAAATACGTTGATTATTTTGTGTGTGTTCATGGTGCTAGGTCTAGGAGAACACTGCCGTCGGGTGTGATCTCCCAATAGGTTTCAAATTGACTCAATGATATTAGCGTGATACTCTCAGTCAAAGCATCAGGAAATGTGCACTCTAAACGTACATTCCCTGTTCGTACTATGCTCATATCCTGGGTCCCCGACAAGTCCAAAACAATTACACCATGATTTTTTGAAAACATTGAATCGGTTGTTCCATTTTCAAATAATTGGGAGTCATGATCTAGAGATTGCATGGTCAACTCGTATAGAGTTTTATAGCATTTTTTGTCAAATGAAAGAGTGTAAAGTGGAATACCATTCACTTTGCACACAATGCTAGATAGACCAAAAAAATTTAAATCATCGGGGGATTCAGTCCAGGATCCAACGGCACTGCCACTCTTCACAAAGGCCAAAGCCAATTTTTATGGGATTTCTCCATTGATAAATGATGAATCGCTATAGCTACGAGAACCAGTGGCAATCTGACGTTGATTGGTGATTGAATGGGGGACAAGAAGTTTAATGTTGTTGCCATTGGCTCTTAGCTTTCCCACTGCCAATATAACAGAGCTCATAACCTGTTGTTTTCGGACGTGGAGAATTACCGATGTGATAATGACATTTGCATTGGGTGCTGCAGGAAGTGTTTTTCTCAAAATGAAATTTGATGGGGCTAGTTTCAACTTTATGTCAATCTTGTCATTGGGAGGTAACCATTGGGATATATTGAATATCTCATGATTTAATTTTCCAACCAGATGATACTCCTGGGTCACTGCAGTAGTCAACTCACCATCAGTATCAACATTCGATCGATATTCATAGCCTAATGATTGTCCTCTCAACTCCTTATAAGCCTTTGGTGTCATCATCATAAATTGTATTCAATTTATGTAGCTTGCTTAGTTGGATAAGTTATTGCTAGTGCTCACCAATTTTCCATTAATAAATACATTAATTTTTTGAACTTACTTTGTGGCATACGGGTCCTATAAGAGAGTCCGTTGCCTGCAGCTGCAGCTGTATTATCCTACTTTTTTTTCACCACTCCCTTTAAATCAATATCTGTTGCTGGAGCACAGATGACCCAACCTTCTATGGTAGCTATCTGGGAGTGAATATTTTCTGTTAAAGGTTTTTGTGGATGAAATTGTTTATAGTAGCCATACTTGACACTGACATCAACATTTTCAGCATTGAACAGATTCAATGAGGAACAGATTGATGGATGTGATTCCTTGTGGGGGAGATAAGTCATCTTAAGACAAGAAATCCTTCTTTGATCTAACAATCTTTTTCTTTTTCTTCTTCTTCTTATTGGTCTTCGTTGTCTTATTTCTCAACGTCCTTGTTGATGTCTTTCACCTCCCACCTGGGTAGAGACTGAGGAGTGAATGACGCGCACGCATCCTTTTCAATCCCTCCCCATTTTGCCGAGATTTTGATTGCTAACCAACGGCTCTTGCTGAAGATCTAATATTTTCCTTAACACTCTCGTTGAAATTCTTATCCCGACCCCCAGTCCTGTAGTGTTGAGGCAGAAAAATTTGATGCAGCT
Organism: Artemia sp. Qi Xiang Cuo; assembly: GCF_049724085.1. Taxonomy (NCBI): domain Eukaryota; kingdom Metazoa; phylum Arthropoda; class Branchiopoda; order Anostraca; family Artemiidae; genus Artemia; species Artemia sp. Qi Xiang Cuo. Next base: position 4,712,391 of record NC_142808.1, on the reverse strand, counting down.
GGTACAAAATATTTTCTGGCAAGGGGTGGTGCAGAACGAAATAGCCTAGCAAACTAGCTACCAAGGACATAGCCAGACATTGCAGTACGCCTCTTGTAGTAGTCCAATCCATTGCCTATTTGACGTGGACTCAGAGCACCAACATAGCAATCAATATCGGGACAGACAAATGGAATTCTTCTATTGTTCATTTTAGGTGGTGTCGATAACAATGGGTCGAAAATGACATGTAATCACTGCTAAACATTTTGTTATTGCTAGAGGATCACCCAATTCACTTCTTAGTGCTAACTGACAGAGTTCCAAATACGAAGTGTTTACAGAAACATACTGAAGATGCTATATATTATAGTGATGAACAACTTCATGGGTTGTTTTTCGTTCAAGAACACGTAGGAGGGGGACATTTGAATTACCAACTCTTGGTGTTTCCACAAAAGATGCATAGAGAAATATGCATGAGTCCAAGGTGAAACCAGTTGGATAGTCAGCAAAAATAACTTGATCTATCCCGTAAACAGTGCCACCGTTTTTCCCATTGATCATATTCTGTTTAAAGCCAAGAAGGTCTCTCAGATTATCATTGAGAATAATTATTTCAGTGTCAGCAGGTGAGGTAATGTAAATCCTATCGTGTTCCATTGAATAATTAAAATAGAATGTACCATTCCTACGATTTGAGATTTTTCTATTGATTGTACGACACAAATCTGTCATATTATCATATTCAATATATTTCAATTTGAAATTTGGATATTCGCTAGATTTAAGTGCTTCAACCCATTCATAGTTGACAAAGAGTGACCAATCGAATGGTATATCTTTTATATCATACACACGATCCTTTCTCAGGATGTCTTAGGCATTTTTGAGAATACAGTCGACAAGAGCCACTTCATATTTTCCATCATCGAATTTGATGGCGGGGGAGAGTTTCGTCCTAAAATCACTTGTTTTATTCAAGTCATTGTAGAGAGGATCGGGAACGTTGGACATAAAAGTTACATACAAATCATTGGGTATTGTCAATATCTTCAACACTGATCCAAGAATCAAAATCAGAATTGTATCCTAGCCACCGAACAAGTAACTGTTTCCTACCCCTGTGAGTACGAGTCTTTAATATCTTTTCAATTTGATAGATTTCACTATTATTTTTAACTTTTTGTAGTTCATAGTCATAAAATCCGCCGAGAATCTCTTCATCTTTGGTATCGCGCAAACGATAAGTTATGGGTTTAGTGTCTAGGATTTTTGCCACTTTATAAAGTTATGTGGACCACAAGTAATTCCCCTTTTCAAAAACATTAGTCGTTCTATTAATTCGAACAGTATCACCAACATTAAATTTTTTCTTCTTGACAATCGTTTCATTGGAATATTGTTTAAGAAAGGTATCAATTGTATCATGATCAGAATGATGAACTTCCGTTGGGGCTGAGTTGGACAATGATCGATGAGGTCGTTAATTATAAATCAACATGATTTTATCTAAATCATTAATAAAAGCAGATGTATTTTTCAATTTACAATATCTTGAAATTAAAACTCGAATAGTTCTTATCAATCGTTCGGCCAGTGCAGCCTTTATAGGTCTATGACTATGATAGAGCAGTGAATTATATTTCGCTAGTACTTTTGCAACATGGGGATTAACAAATTCACTACCGCGATCTGTTTGAATTTTTTTATACGAATCCTCTTCGAGAATACTTTCAACGGCCTGAGCAATTTCAACACCTCTCTTTGACTGCAATAGAATGGCATATGCATAACGACTAAAAATACTGATTGCAAGTAGAATGTACTTGTACGGTGTATTGTGACGTCTTTGATTCTCATCTAGAGTTGGGAGTTCTGTTTGCATTATATGCAATGGGAAAAAGGCTTTAGTTTTTCAATAATGATTTGCACGAAGCCTATGATTTCTATGCAGAGTGTAACTAGATTCATTTTGTAGATAGTCTTGTACACTTTTAGTGTGAACACCAGTGACTTTGGAAAGAGTGGTGGGGGAGCTTAAACTCCCCACTTCACCAATATTTTCATAAACACGTTTCAGAACTTCAACCATTTTGAATGTAAACGTGTAGTGTAACGTCCACTACCCTTTTGTATACTGGTGGTAGGTGGTGGTGGTGTTGACATTGACTTGATACGTCTTTGCTTTTGTCTAGCTATTGGTGGCGTACTTCTCCTCCTTATTGTCAAGTTTCCACTAGGTGTTCTAGTATTTTCCAAGATTGATTTAAAATCTTCTTCTTCTTTTTCATGTTCATATTTTAATGGTGTTGAGGGAGTATGCTCATTTAATTTTTTTAGAATTCACATATTGCTAATAAGACTTTTGGGGAAGTTTAAAGTATTTAGAAAGTTGAATAGATGACTCTCACATGATAAAATTCCTTTACGCGTTGTAACCATATCATAGATTAAATCAAGTATATTATAACTCTTCCCTTGAATTATAATCTCTTTCCCATTGCTATCAACTTGAATATGATCTTGACCCCTTTCCATGAGATACGTTAGGAGTCGTTTACTTTGTTCACGATATGAATGGGGCATTAGATTTCCAATTTTCGATACAATTCAATCCAATTCCTCCTTCTTTAATTGTGTTCCAGCAGAATCCTGAGGAGATGATTCTTTTTTTGTGATCAATACAACTGGCCTTCGCACAATAGGGCTTATGTTTGTCCACTTGGCGAAGTGCATCTTGAAGTAAAAGCAGTTTTTTATCATCCTAAATATTCTCATTGTAAATGAATTTACTCAGATTGTCCTCAAAGTGTTCCAAGGGTGAGAGAGCGAGTTCTATTGGAGTCAATTTATAGGGTTTTGCCATTCTCTAGAGAAAACTGTTTACAAGTCCCACAATTATTGGCGGTAAAAGCGTGAAAAATTTACCACGCGCCTGAAGAAGACGTTTCTTTTTAAAATTCTTTCCTTTCTTTTTAGAGGCCAATGTACGTACAATAGAGCGATGTTGCTTTGCCTGTTGCTTAACTACTTCTGGCAGTTGAACATTGCCCTTGGTCAAATTTAAACAAAGTTCAGATATTAGATTAATGAAATCATTGTCAATACCATGTTTGAGTATGGCTTTCCTAAGTGGGGGTTTTGAAATGCTTAGAACCGAAAACAAATGTCTATTTTCATGTAGTTTCTTCAGTGTCATGATTGCAACTAATAGGTCTTTTCACTGTTCACGGGAAGATATACGGTAATTTCATTGTTAAAAATATTTTTGACTACACGTAAATCCTCAGGTGTATTTTGATTAACATCTAACAGGATATAGCCGTAAGTTTTATTAATTGCCTGATTGCATGCTGAAAGTAGAAATATCGGGGTGCCGGGATTTATTTGTTTATTGGGAGTTATTAGCGAGCTAGAATCTCTGACAAATCTGTAGATGACATAGTAGGTGAAGTTCAATGCGAGAGTTCGCATAGATTTGATCTGATGAAAGAGGTTTTGTAGAGCCAGAGTAATAGAATTCTTTTCTTGCTGAGAGCGAACGGTGAACAATTGCAGCATTTCCTGGGACCACTGTTCAATAGATTCAGCCAGATCGTCAATAATCAACCAAGGGTTTGGTTCAATAATGTTGAAAACATCAAGTCCCTGTATAAATTGTATCTGAACCAATCCCGCCGTGCCAATTGCTGTTATTTTATCGTATGACTCCTGCCAAATACTGAAACAATAGTAGATTTTTTTCGGCATTTCCACAAACATTTTATCACAACTTTTAATTATTTTAGTTAAGAGTGTTGTTTTGCCTGACATTGATGGCCCACACAGAAACGATCTGAATGGTGTTTTAAATTGATACATATTCCCTTCAACAGTTCACCAAGACAACTAACTGTTAGACTATAGTTGTCTAATGACTAAATAATTTCCCTATTACTAGTCCGTTGAAGAATAATGAGAAAAACAAAATTAATAAAGAATCATATTTCTTGTATTATTAACAGCACTTTACAGAAAACAAGAAAAATACCCTTTTTTTAATTTATAATAAAAAAACATTTATTTAAAAAATGCACTAGAAAAAGCACTTTAATAAATATACTTTATTTATAAGAAAATACAATATTTAATGAGAAATACACTTGGAATAATATCACTTTTTTTAAATTTGAATGCAACATGTATATTTAAAAAAAAATCTGCTGTAAGTAAAAAAAAAGATACCTTTGGTAGTGGCGGCACGGCCCCCGCTGGTGGCCGACCGGGCATCCCCCCCGGGCCTCGAGGCCCCCAAGGCAACGAGCCCCCCCCCCCAAGGTTTTGGGAAATTTATTGGACTTTACTCAAACCGGGACTTTCCCTATGGATAACACATTCGGCTCGGTCGGATGTTAAATAGTGTCCTAGGGGGAGGGTAGTCACACCGTCTTGACAAACATAGACCTTGTCGGAAATGGTACTCATGGCAATTTTTTCCATATTTACAGTGTAGTTCTTGTAGTTCGGTGAACGAATTGCCAGCAATTTTGCTCGTGGAATTGTATTTTCAACAATACAATTCCTATAGATGTACATGTCGAAATTCTTATCCACATAGCGCGTGGGTACTCCTTTGCAACGTTTTTTGATTTCGTCGTCGTGTGTCGGTATAAAGTACACCTTCGGACTTACAAACATACCACGGGAAATCATGTAGCTTCCCGTTTCTGATTTAAAAAATAAAAGCTGAATTGGCGCCCGATGTTTCACTAGCTCTGGGTAAAGCTCACTACAATTGGTGTAGTCCATCCGCGAGCTGATGGTTTTACATTGCACCAAATCATCAAGTAGGTTTGGGGTTTTTACTTTTAGCAGTAGAGAATCTGTGTCCCCGTGGCAGACCTCTACTTGCCCCTTCTTCGGCCATTGTACCCTAGCCACATTGTAGCAGAATTCCAACATGAGCTTTTTAGAGATCTTCAAGATCGCACTACCTGCAGCAATATTTTTATTCAGGACAATGCTTCTTTTTTTTCTATTCAATAGTACCATGTCCGGGCCAATGATTGTAAGGGAAGTGTAATTTGGATCGGCAATAATTTGAGCACATTGTTTGGGATCGGTCACGACGTCACAACGATTCCTATTGCGAACACTCTCGCACATTTTACCAAAAGCCGAATTTAAAATGAGCTTATAGATTTCTTTTTCGGCTTTTCTCTGCGCTTCAGAACGTTTCTTGACAAAAGTGTCAACAAACGTTTTCAGATAGGGTTTTTTGCTAAACTGGAGAGCTCTATGAACCTTTGTGACGTTGAAACCGTTGTTGCACATCCATTTTAAAGCCACATTATGTACAACAATATTTTTCTTCGGCAAAAGGTCAGCAATAAGTTTTTGTTTTGAAGGTGACCGATGCAATCCGTCCACCTCGACTAAACGTTTGTTGCGAGGGCTCAAAGAGTCCCTAGTCACAGGTCTATTGATGCATGGAAAAACAAAATCCTTTACTGAATCGTGAAGTTCAACTGGCGTCTCCCCATCAATTTAAGAAAACCATCCAACCTGTCCATTCTCCTCAACACTGTCAATGTTGGGGAGATTCGAGGCTTGAGGGTTATTGAGCCATTTTTAGTCATCGCAGGGTAGCGCATAATGGGACATGGCAGAGGGGTAGAGAGAATTCATATCAAGGAAAACTGCATCTGATTTTGTCCCCGTCTTCTCTCCAGTTGGATCAGTTTCCAAGATACTATCCCCGTGAAAAATGTATCCACCTCTCATTGACCTCTCAATGAACAGGTGCTGATCGAAGTCGGCGATCAGCTCAATTTTTTCCCCGCTAATTTTTAGGATGAAATCCATTACCAGATGAGGAGATAAAAAATAATACCCTAAATCAAGATAAAATTCCCTATATATTTTGTCCGTATTTTTACACATAATGTCTAACAAAGTTAACACATCACTCGACAAATATAGCTTGCAGTAGTCAAACCCATTTGTACACCCTCCCTCTGCCCACACTTTTTTAGCAAAACTGTATTCATCGGGGGTGCACCTACGATCGTGTAGACTGTCTTAAAAGGACTCGATCGAGGGAATAGTTTTCTCGATGAATCTCGACATGGAATAGTAAAAATCATAAGAATATATGCCCTTGACCGTAAAAAAATCATTTAAATCATTTGGAAATTGTTGCTTGAGAAGGGGGAAAGCGTTGCAGCCGTCATCGTTTTTCTGCACTTGAATTAATTCGCTCAATGATTTGGGGAAAAAACTGTCGGAATTTAAAAAGCGAATTTTATTCGTGCACTCAATGTCTTCTTCAACATATCTCCAAATAAATTCCAAAACAAGCAACTTCTCCGATGATTTAGGAATGATTTTGTAGGAAAAGCTATCTATCACCCATGCAGCATCCACAATTCCAATTCTTTGAAGATGTGCCATTGCTGGTAGAACATACTTCAGATCGCAGTTAAAATTATGTATAAAAACCGGAAGAAAGAGTTGCTGTTTAATTTTTTAAATTACATGGATTGTGAGCCCACCCCCGAAAGTTACTTTTCCCCGTTGAATTGGGGTCAATAAGATGATTATGATCCTGGACAGCGTCTTTTGGGGCAAGAGCACCCCTACAAACCCAACAAATTGTCCCCTTTTCTAGTGCCAAATGCTCCTTATCTGATAATGACATTGGGTAGTTGGTGTGACGCAATCGTGAAATTGCACCGTTTGCTGTTTTTATTAAGGACACCAATAACTTCTCCATGCTAACCTCCTCATCTATAATAAAAAAACTCTTCCAATTGCATTATATTGCTGGAATCGCGACGGGACAAGCAACTGCGCATAGGAACAAGCAACTAGTTTGTGTTCCTTGACTATATTTGGCCTTGATGGGTCTGATACCTCCACCAGTCTTGATTCACAGTCTAAAGATACTTTATCAACCTGTAGCAGGGTATTTTGAAAGTTTTTAAATTGTAAAGTATCTTTGCCTTCTGCCAGCATTTCTATTCTTTGATTGCCATGAATTTTGCAATATCTCATGTGATCCGAGAATGTTCGTTCAGATCTAAATGGGGAAAGGCACATGGGGCAATAGTGACGTTCCCCTTTTTGAACACTTTGGGATAAGAGTCGACTTATTGCCTTAATGGGGAAAAAATGACCATAGGAATTTACATCTTTGGGGGGCTCATAGACAACTTCAAACCCAATTTTTAACATTATCTACCAACGGTGTCCTAACTGAATACAAAACCCCTTTTTTATTCGGTTTCTTTCCCCCATTTACGAATTCTGTGTCATACTGGAGAACAACCACCCCCAACCCAAGATTTTCGTTTACTTTTTCAAATATGGTTGTTTCTTTTAAGGACACTGGATACTTCCCCTCTAAACACCCAAAATTTACTTTAGGTAAATTGAATTCACCGTTACGTGCAAGTATGTCGAGATTTTTAATTCTTGAATCATAACTCAATTTTTTATGGGCTGCTGCTAAAAATTCATATTTAAAGCATTGCAGCCCAGTTTCAAATCTGAAACCCTGAACTCCCCCTGAAGCCGACAAATCTGGGTGGCATTTTATTTTTATACCCACCCCTCATAAAATAAAGTTTTTTTTAAACCTACTGAGATTCAGATCCATATTTTTAATGTATAAAATTATGGACCCGCTTCCCCTCTCGTTGAACGTGTCCAAAGTTGATATTAAATTACTGACCCAATTGAAAAAGTTACCATCAAATTCATTTAGACCAGGGTAAAAAGTTTGATTGCCAATTGAAAAATGAAAAGTAGCTTTATTACCCTAAATTCTGGATGGAAGAAGATCTCATAATATGGCAATCCGAGAGCCATTTCCAAACAAGTTTTTTTTTTTTTTTTTTTTTTTTTTTTTTTTTTTTTTTTTGCCAAGTAACTACCTCTTAAACATAATATATATGTTATTACTATATACTGGAAATAAATTTATACTTCTTAGCTGTCCTTTTCATTGAAATTATCCTGTCTAGATAATGCTAAAACCGTGGTAGGAGTTTCTTCAAAATAAAAACAAAATTTCATCTATTTTGAAGGTCAGTCTGGGCCAAAAGATAAAAGGAAAGCCCCATCTTTATGAATTTTCTAACCCCTTTATGCATAGAACGATGCGCGATTTCGTAAGGAGTACGATTGCTGTCACGAAAGAAGAAAATACAGACCAGGACTTAGTCAAGGCTCAAAAAGTAATTGTGGTGCTTACAAGTATCGCACATTACCAAAATCTGCAAGCCATTTCTTATCGGATCGAAGGCAGGGGTGTAGTTTTCTATGGGACAGGAGCGGCAACTGGTCCCTCTACACCCAATTTTGCCCCCACCACCCTAGACCTCATCTTGCCCGCCCAGCTGAAATTTAGTTTCTGCAAAAAATCTTGTTCAGTTTTTAACGAGTTGGGCAAACCCAATGAAAAATCAAGTTTTGAATTAGGTTTTTAACGAAAGTTTATTTTAGCTACTCAAGTATTTATTGTGTCAGCTAATTCCCTCCTCAGAAGGTTACCCCTCAGAAAAATTCTTCCAGCGTATAAAATTTTCCTCAATCAAAATAGACTCATTTCTTAAAATTACCAGTTTATTTAAAATCACCTCTGACTCATTCTTTTTATTTTCCTCCGTCAAGGTACAAGGCTTTTTACATAGAAACATTTCCTCCAATCAATTCATTTGAAAACTTCAACCAATTCTTACTTCCTTCTTACTAGTCAAACCATACATTCTTGATGACAACTAGTCATCTGTCAGAGTTTGCTAAATGTTAGATTCTTGCTAAAATGTTACAGATTCTTGCCACTAGATTAAGTAATCTTTATGCTTTTTAATTTTCTGGAAAAAAATTTAGAATCGGTAACCCGGAAATTATTCAGCGAAGTAATGACCCTTAACAGAGAGACATGAAAACGCCTTAATAAATATACGTCATTCCTTTAAAAACCCGTTAATTTTCGAAGCCACGTATTATCCAAGTTGAATTGTATGCTTTTTGTGCGTCGATCCCGGTCACCCCTTAAAAGTTTCTCCTAAACTCCCTTCTACATTAGTTACAGTAACCATCAAATTAGTATTAGTAGTATATATATAGCGCCATCTAGCTAAATCAAAATCTGCCACAATTTATCCGGTAGTTTCTAATTTAAAAATGTAAACTGTTCGACACATATTATTGTGTCACCCTTTCGAAAATTTACATGCTCATAGTTGGTTTTGAATTGGTTTAATTTTCGCCTAAATATTCCATGAAAGATTCACCTTAATACCCTTAGCTTGCGTAGTAGAAAAAATGTAGTGGTATTAGTAACAATGTGCACATATCACCTTTGGTTTTCTTCAACACCCCTTTAAACACCCACTCATAGTTTCAAAGTAATACCATAAACGCCTTAAGCATTGCTGATACGTCCTCTGTACAACCTGGATGCATATAGTGTATTTCAATTTAATTCAAAACAGTTTCGATTTTCCCAAAAATGTTCGCCTTAACACTCTCAGCCCTAATAGCATTAGCAATAGTACCAGTAGTATTAGCAGTAGCAGTTGTAGAAGTAGCAGTAGAAAATAATGGTAGTGCTTGTTATAGCCTTAGAAGCAGTAGTAGTTGTAGGAGTAGCAATAATAGCAGCCGTAGCAGTATTGTAGAAGTTGTAGGATAAGGAAGTAAATATTGTCTTTCGTTTAGTTTAACATCTGCCACAACATATCCTGTATGCTTGAACGTCGAACACCAAACTTTTCGTAAGATATTGCTTATTAGATCTTAGGAAAGCTGCAAACTAACGGCTTGTTGTGATTCATTTCACCTCCCTCCCCCCCTCTATGTATTCCCTGATGATTTAGCCTTCATGCCCTCAGGCATAGTTGTAATATTAGCCACAGTACTAGCAATAGTAGTAGTATTAGTAGAACCGGTACTAGTAGCTACAGTAGAATTTACATACTGCCCTTTGGCTAGTTGAACACCCCCTCCATCAAGTCCTGGAAGTTTATACTCAAATTATCTTAAATATTAACCAGCATACACTTAGAGTTGATCAAACTAGCATGATAACACTGGTGTTGGTAGCAGGAAAAATAGGTAATAGTAGAAGTAGTGGCAGCATGAGGTAATTAGGTAATTCTGAATTAGGAGTAGTGGTATCAGCACTGTTACTAACACAAGTAGCATGTACATATTGCCTTTTGGTCAGTATAACATCCCTCTAATTACACCCCGGAAGTTTCATTATGATGCAGTAAGCCGTTCCAAAATTATCTCTGATTCAAAACGAGCAGAAATTAATCTGAGAAGGGTTCTAAACCCTATGCTTTCTAAAAGCCAGAATATAATTTATTCTTTAATGAAAAAAAATTCTTTTAAATGTTTTCACTTATAACTTTAAGAAAAGAAAAATAAATTAAGATTTTAGGGAATAAATATCAGCATATGTATGTTATACTGACAATGCACATTTTTTCAGTAAATTCATTTGAATTTTTTTCAGTAAAGTACAAATTATATTTTAGTTTTCAGAAAGCATACGGTTTAGAACCTACTTAGATTAGTTTTTGCTCGTTTTGACTTTGTATTATTTGAATTTCTATTTTTTTTTGGGTTTCATTTATTTACTGACACTGATTTGTGGTATTTGTATGCTTGGTAGATTATTTGATTCATTTTTTGTTCATTTTTGGTTTAATGGAGTTCTTTACTTTTTTTGAAAAACTTGTTTTATACAAAAAGTTTTTTTGATTAATTACCTATTAAAACCCATTTAACTTTTTCTCTCTTATGTTCCAGTGTCTCGCTTCTTGTTTTTTGAGTCAATGGAACTAGAACTAAAGTTCAGAAAAAAAAGTACAATATTAAAACCGCATTGTCCAATTCACCTATATAGAAAATTGACGGTCCCTTGACTTGAACAACAAAGATAATATTTTTGCTTGAAAAACAAGAAAAGTTGCTTGAACTACGATATTCTGCATCAACACCAGGTTTGTTTTATTCTTTAGATTTTTGCCCTCCACAGCTAGTGGGAAACTGGATCATTCCAGTACCCCAAAGCAGGCAGGTAACTAAGTCCCATATATGCAATAGTTAGTTCTTCTATAAACAGCTCTCTATTGTGATCTATAGGTTGCTAGGTTACTAGGTTGCTCGCTACTGCTGCAACCCAGATTATCCATCTACGACTATGACGTCATTCATCAATCTTGAACATAAAATGCAGTTCTTTTCTTTAAAAAATGATTTTAAATAAGAAATTGTTTTTGTTAATTACAAAAAGTTTCTAAATACAGCAGTTTTCTTCAAAATGAGCCATTAAACAGCTCTGTATGATACTTCAGTTAATTTTATTTTTTCGATTTAACGAACTTAATACGTCATTCTATGGGTAATAGTTTATATTGAAAATATATAATCCAAATTGCAGTGGTAGTGGGGTCTTTTTGATCAATGTATCAGGAGACATCTATCCAGATTTAAATATTTTTTTGTTGACTGGCTGTTTGATGAAAGCATCTGCTCTTCTTAGTTCTATTTGTTCACATCAAACTTCTTTTTGGTGTTTTTCTTCAGCTCCATAGCATCAGCACACTTTTCGCTCAAACATGCCTTTTCTGATTTTCTTTCCCTCGTGTTTGGGTCAGGATTCTTTTGTTCTAAGTATTGTCTTCCCAGCTGGTTGTAAAACTGTTTTGTTTGTTTTGATTACCTTTAGATTAGTCAGCTTTGCCTAGAAAATTCGTAAATTATTAAGAAACCTCTCCAAAAGTTGTAACCAGAACTGGTCAACCAACAGGAGTAGTACCAGGGATGATGTACACGATGTATCCGTATATACCTCAAGAAATACCAGAACTCCATTACCAATGAGACCTGCTGCCCAATTGCCACAAGGAGGAACTCGTCCTGTTTCCTGCTGCTGGTCAAGATGCAAGGCTTGTAAGTCAATTCAATGTGTCAAGTTTTGTTACATTATGAAATATCCCAAGAGTGGCTAATGAAATTTAATTGAAACTTTCAGGGAATGTTGAGGGGGTGTTGGAATAGATAAAAAGTCACTGATTAGAACCATTAAAATAGAAGTAGATATTTTAATTCTTACATCACAGACATGAGAAACTGGAGATAAATTCATACTATAAGCCAAAACTAAAACGTTGGCAATCAAATACAAGCAGAAAGTTAAAAAAAATTCAAAAAGAAATTTTTCTAAAGAAAAGTAAGGAGCCATATTAAACTTAAGACTAGCAGAAATAAATTTCAATTATAATTCAAACTCAAAACGACCAAAAATTACAATTAAAGAATAAATGAAACCCAAAACAAACAGAAATTAAAATAAAGAATCACAGAAAACATAGAGATAGTAGGTACTAACATAGATGAATAAATAAATCTTAAGACAAGTAAAAATAAAATTGAATGTTCAAGTCAAGCTCAAAACGAATAAGAATTACTACACAGTAAAACACAACAAGAGCTTGGCCAATGACTTTTTCCCTTCCCTAAACGTAAAAGTCTAAAACTTGTTGTGTCATTTGTGCCGTCAGTATTCAGTAAAAATTCTTGTCAGTATTGTAATAGCCTTGGAAAATAAATAAAAAAGATGACGTCATCAAAATGAAAATAGTCAAGGAGATTTTGACATTAGAGAGAATGACGTCATCAACAAGGTGACGTCAGCGTATGATTTTATCTTGAGTATATAAGAAACCATTTTCAAAGACAACTTATAATATAGTTACACATATCAAAACGAACAAGCTGTAAAATGTATCATCCTAAAAATCTTTGCCAGGAAAAATGCAGTGCTCTTAAACGAGAGGATGTCAGACTTAAACGAGAGGATGTCAGTGACCAGGTTCAGTGTGCTTTTTGTGCAGGTGTGCTTGAAAACTGGGAAGAGAGTGATGTACCAATGGAAGAACATAGAAGACTTTTTGAAATATGCCCCTTTGTGCGGGGATGTGATGTTGGAAACATTTCAGTTGAACCTACAAAAGGCTTGGAAGTCCCATTTATAAGTTCACCTCCTAGTATATCTGGTGGAACTCAAACGTGGTCACGTTTGAACTCAAAAGTGAAGTCTCAGTCTCCTCCTCCCTTCTGGTCTTCATTTAGAGATTTAATGACCGAGAGGATGCATAAAAAGCGTCACATTTTTATAACTGGTCGGATCGATGCAGATGTTTCCCAGCTGGTGGTTGCCCAGCTGATCGACTTGAAAACTCGAAGTCTTGACCCAATTTGTATTTACATTAACAGCCCTGGAGGGGAAGTAGCTTCAGGGTTTGGTATTTGTGATTTTATTGAATATGTTAAAAAAGAGATAGTAGTCGACACAATATGTTACGGAGAAGCTTTGGGCACGGCGAGCCTTATTGTAGCTGTGGGTACTCCTGGCCATCGAATCGCACTCCGAAATTCCCGTTTGATGATTCATCAACCATGGAGTGGAGAAATACAGGGAAAAGTGTCAGACATAGTTATACAAGCAAAAGAGATGCAAAATCAAAAGGATATACTTATAGGATTATATGCTATTAATGTTAACCGCCCAGTAAACGAAATTGCAAACAACTTTGAGCACGATTATTACATGAATCCGGAACAAGCGTTAAATTTTGGATTGATTGATAAAATATTACTACCTTAACAATTTGCAATTAACATGTCAACTAAGCTTATTCTGCCATATATGAATATCTGCCAAGCTTATTTGTTTAAAAAACCGCTATTTTTTTTAGAAACTAGTCTTTATCGTTCGAAGTGAAATGTTTTTTTTTCGATCTGTTCCTATTTTAGCTTCATTTAAGTTGTGTTATTGCAGAAGACGGAAATTTTACTCTCTTACATGAATATCAATCTCTTCACTCTTCGCGAATTTCCAAAAAGTACAAATTTGGTTAAAAAGTGCTCTTTCGGAAAGCTCATTATCTTATTTAGGAATGTCTATAATAGCTGTTTATATATATATTTTTTATATATATATATATATATATATATATATATATATATATATATATATATATATATATATATATATATATATATATATATATATATATATATATATATATATATATATATATATTTATATATTGTTTTAAGCCATGTATATGTTAACGCTACCTCGCTATGAATATCCTATGTTGTTTAAAGCCTATTTGTTTAAAAACTATGTTATTTTTTTTGAGAAACTAGTCTTTTTCGTTCGAACTACAATGTTCAAAAGGTGATGGGAAGTCCAGCTGCTGAAGCTAAATTCGATTACCCTTTAAAAGCGGACAACTGATTGGAAGGTAACTAACATCCCTTCCACGCCCACCATTTCTCCTAACACATCCAATCAAAATTTTGAGATAGCCGTATATGTTAAGCGTAGATGAATTCAAGATAGAAATTATGTTTTTTTGGAGGACACTCCCCCGCAACCCTTAGGGCAAGGGTTTTAAGTTATGCCCTGGGGGCATATAAGAACAAAGTTGGCACAATATATTATTTGTAATTTTTTCCTTTAGACCAGGGCACTTCATATCAAAAAAATTGTCGTAGAAACTTCGAAAAGGGTTCATTCAATTGGAAACTGTACTATCTTGTGCCCTTTTTAATAGTCGAAACTGATTGGGAGGTAACTAACACCCCTTCCACGCCCACCATTTCCCGAAACACATCCAACCAAAATTTTGAGGTACCCGTTTTGTTCAGCGTAGTTAATTTCTAGATAGAAATTATCTTTTTGAGGAGGACACTCCCCCACAACCCTCAGGGCAAGGGTTGTAAGTTATGCCCTGGGGGCATCTAAGGTTTTTAAAGAAAGCGTTGTCGTACAAACTTCAAAAAAGGCTCATTTGAATGGAAATTCCAAGGGCTAGTGCCTTTTTAATAGTCGAAATTGATTGGCGGGCAACTAACCCCACTCTCAAGCCCACCTTTTCCCCAAACACACGCAATCAAAATTTTGAGATAGCCATTTTGTTGTAGCTGAAAGTTCTTGAATTCAAGTCTTTTAGGATGACAACCCCTTCAGAGCCCTCAGGGTAAGGGTTGTAAGTTATGCCCTGGGGGCATATTAGGTTTTTTAGAAAGGGTTGTCGTAGAAACTTCAAAAAGGGCTCATTCGATTGGAAATTGAAATGGCTAGTGCCCTTTTTAATAGTCTAAAGTATTTGGAAAGCAACTAACACCCCTTCCACGCCCACCACTTCCCCAAACACATCCAATCAAAATTTTCAGACAGCCATTATGTTCTACGCAGTTGAAAGTTCTGGAAACTATACCTTTGAGCAGGACACTCCTCCCACAGTCTTCAGGGTAAGGGTTATAAGTTATGCCCAGGTGGCATATGAGGTTTTTATTGAAATATTTGTCGTAGAAACTTAAAAACAGGGCTCATTCGACTTGAAATTCAAAGGGCTAGTGCCCTTTTTAATCGTCCGAAGTGATTTGAGGGCAAATAATGCCCACCTTATCCCCCACCTTATCTCACACCCACCTTATCCCCCAACACAGCCAATCAAAATTTGTTGATAACCATTTTATTCAACGTTGTTAAAAAATTTGGACATTAGATCTTTAAGGATGACAACCCCCCCCCCGCCCCCCACACACTTCTCAGGGCAAGGGTTGTAAGTTATGCCCTAGGGACAAGTAAGGTTTTTTAATGGAAAGCGAGGTTGTAGAAACTTCAAAAAAAGCTCATTCAATTCGAAATTGAAAGAGCTAATTCCCTTTTTAATAGTCGAAAGTGATTTAAGGGCATCTAACCCCCCTCTTACGCCCACCATTTCCCCGAACACGTCCAATCAAAATTGTGAGACCTATTTCGTTCAACGTAGTTGAAAGTTCTGAAAATTAGGTCTTTTACGATGAAAACCCCCTCAGAGCCCTCAGTGCAAAGATTGTAAGTTATGCATAACTTACAAGTATATTTTTTTCATAAAAACAAACTATTTTTTTTAAACTTCGAAATTATTCAACTTTATTTATTTTTTTTTTTATTTTTTTTTACGTATATTAAAATGAAAAAATATGCATACGGCTCTAACAAGTGTACTCTATGATTGATCATAGACACTATTTGGCTTTACCACTGGTATTCTTTGCCCGGTTATCGACACTACCTAGTCTATTGCATGTATTAAATCAGTATTTTTTACAAAGTGGAACACATAAGTCATATCTTTAAAGAAAGTGAAGATGGAGCATTTTAATAAAGTGTGTTCACATGACAATGTTATTGTAGCATTGAATGCCAACAAGGAGAATTATTTAAACTATGAAACAAGTACAAGTGGTAACACTATTGGAAATGTATGCATGCATTATTATGACAGTAAGGAATTAAATTTCTTTGGAATAGCGAAAAAATTCAACTCTTATGTTGGTTGTTATGTGAGATTGAGATCTCCGGAGATGATTGCACTCAAAGAGAATGCCAACATAAAAAAATCGTTGATGATAGAGGACTACTCCTTGCTACTGTTGCAGGAAACAAATTACCCACTGATACATCCAATCGTCAGCTTTCGGGTATTAGCATTCAACGGAAGGTCAAAAAAAGAAAGGCCTACTCTTCTACTAATATCGTAAACCATATCTTGTCTACGTGCCGAAACTGTTACCTGTGTAAAAATAATGTGATAATAGACAGTAAAATTGCCAGAAAAATAAAAAGGGCATTGGCAGAAAATATCACTATGGAATATAAAGATGAATCGATGAAAAACAAAGCACCAGCAAACGTTACTCCCATTGATCAAACAGTCAATGAACCAAATAATACCAAAGACAAAAAGCATATTGAGCCTGTTGATGACACACCAGTAAAAATTGTGTATGACTCAAAATGGAACAATGATTATTCTACTGATTACGAACTAAAAGAAGACAATAGCTACAATATCAAGAGAGAACATGGTGAACTATTTTATGGAACAGATTCAAAATTTCCAAAGTTAATCATTGATATTTATAATGTATCATAACATATTTTCTATTAATATTCTACATAGTATTATCTCATTAAAAATATATTATGCATTACCTTGTTATGTGTTCATTATTTTTAGAGTAAGCTAGCATATCAAACGTTTAGAATGTCTATTAAAACATCGGAGATATAAGAAAAGGAATTTGCATACATCTATTGTCAGACACATGGGATAACATTGACAAAATCTAGGTATCAGAATAAATAAATTCTTTATCAACATCCCTTGTTGGATATGTCATTATGAAAAAATTGTAAGTAAGTAAGCAAGTAAGTAAGTAAGTAACAAACTCTTTCTTGTATTCACCTATTGGATACACAATACAGAACTTTAATTCAGGAAATTATGAAAAAAAATTGAACAAATGCTTTATTAACATTAATTATCGATTGAAGTCGCTTCCTAGACAGACAATACAGCAATTTCACAAAATGCGTGCACCTAACCTCGTCTAAATTAACGTTTAAAAATGAAATAAAGCTATGTCGACTTTGTATGTCTCTCTCACTATGTATGCGCCGTCGTGGTGTACACTCCATTTTCTGCTCGGTTTTTGTGTCTCAATCTACGTATTTGTATGTGTTTTATCTCTCTCACTTTTTTGCCTGTGTCTCTGGGCGGATGTTTGCTTATTCCAATGCATGTCTGGCCACTCTAGGTGAACTTAAATTAACTCAACTTTTTGAATATCTCTCTCACTATGACTGTGTGTCTGAGCGGATGCAGTGCCATCTATAACCAGTCTAACCTAAATTCAACGTAAGGACACATGAAGTCAAAATGACTATAACTTGGATTTTATGACTGTTATCTGATGAATCCGATAAAAACTTTGAAAACCAATTTATTCTTTCTGGTACTTAGATTTTGTCAATTTTATCCGATGTATCTGACATTTGATGTTCATAATGCATTTAAGGGGTACTGATAAAGCATTTATTTACTCAAATACTTAGATTGTGCCATATTTATCCCATGTAACTGAGAAAGGGATTTTGAAATAGAATTTAATAACTCTGATACTTAGATTTTGTCAAGTTTATCCCAAGTATTCGAGAAAGGGATGTTGATATAGAATTTAATCAATCTCCTATTTAGATTTTGTCAATTTTATCCAATATAGCTGAAAAATGATATTGATAATGAATTTCAAGGATGTTGATAAAGCATTTATTCACTCTGATACTTAGATTTTGTCAATTTTATCCCATGTATCCGAGAATTAAATGTTGATATGGAATTTAATCACTCTGGCACTTAGATTCTGTCAGTTTTATCTGACAAAGGATGCTGAAAAAGCATTTATTCACTCTGATATTTAGATTTTGTTAATTATAATTGTTGTAACTGATAAGAGATGTTCTTAAAAAAATAAATTATTCACTTTGAACTTAGATTTTGTCAATTTTATCCCATGTACCCGAGAAAGGGATGTTG
The DNA here is from genome assembly GCF_049724085.1 of Artemia sp. Qi Xiang Cuo. Classification (NCBI taxonomy): domain Eukaryota; kingdom Metazoa; phylum Arthropoda; class Branchiopoda; order Anostraca; family Artemiidae; genus Artemia; species Artemia sp. Qi Xiang Cuo. Next base: position 4,693,966 of record NC_142808.1, on the reverse strand, counting down.
ATATAGAATTTAATCAATCTGATACTTAGATTTTGTCAATTTTATCCGATATTTTATCCTATGTATCCGAGAAAAGGATGCTGATATAGAATTTAGTCCCTCTGATACTTACGTTTTGTCAATTTTATCTGTCATATCCGATAAAGGATGTTGTTAAAGCATTTATTCATTCTGAAATTTAAATTTTGTCAATTTTATTTGATGTATCTGACAAAGGATGTTGATAAAAAAATTTATTCAATCTGACAATTAGATTCTGTCAATTTTATCAGATATATCTGACAAAAGATGTTGATAAATAAAATTTATTCACTCTAACACTGAAATTTTGTCAACTTTTTCCTCTGTATCTGAGAAATGGATGCTGATATAGAATTTACTCACTCTTATAACTAGAGTTTGTGAAATTGCTTTATTGTCTGTCTAGGAAGCGACTTCAATCGATAATGAATTTTAATATAGTATTTATTCATTTTTTCTTAATTTCCTGAATTAAATTTCTGTATTGTGTATCCAAGAGGTGAATTCAAGAAAGAGTTTGTTATTTACTTACTTACTTACAATTTTTTCATAATGACATAATGACATATCCAACAACGGATGTTGATAAAGAATTTATTCATTCTGATACCTATATTTTGTCAATGTTATCCCATGTGTCTGACAATAGATGTATGCTAATTCCTTTTCTTACATCTCCAATGTTTTAATAGACATTCTAAACGTTTGATATGCTAGCTTACTCTAAAAATAATGAACACATAACAATGTAATGCATAATATATTTTTAATGAAATAATACTTTGTAGAATATTAATACAAAAATATATTATGACACATTATTAATATCAGTGATTAGCTTTGGACATTTTGAATCTGTTCCATAAAATAGTTCACCATGTTCTCTCTTGATATTGTAGCTATTGTCTTCTCTCAGTTCGTAATCGGTAGAATAATCATTATTCCATTTTGAGTCATACACAATTTTTACTGGTGTCTCATCAACAGGCTCAATATGCTTTTTGTCTTTGGTATTATTTGGTTCATTGACTGTTTGATCAATAGCATTAACGCTTGCTGACGCTTTGTTTTTCATCGATTCATCTTTATATTCCATAGCGATATTTTCTGCCAATGCCCTTTTTATTTTTCTGGCAATTTCACTGTCTATTATCACATTATTTTTACACAGGTAACAGTTTCGGCACGTAGACAAGATATGGTTTACGATATTAGCAGAAGAGTAGGCCTTTCTTTTTTGGACATTCCGTTGAATGCTAATACCCGAAAGCTGACGATTGGATGTATCAGTAGGTAGTGTGTCACCTGCAACAGTAGAAAGGAGTTGTCCTCTATCATCAACGATAATTTTTATGTTGGCATTCTCTTTGAGTGCTATCATTTCTGGAGATCTCAATCTCGCATAACCACCAACATAAGAGTTGAATTTTTTCGGTATTATTTTCGGTATTCGGTATTATGTGTTTATCGTTCCACTGCGTAAGAAATACTGATTTAATACATGCAATAGACTAGGTAGTGTCGATAACCGGGCATAGAATACCAGTGGAAAAGCCGCATCGTGTCTCTGAGCAATCAGAGAGTACAATTGTTAGAGCCGTAAGCATATTTTGTCATTTTAAGATACCTACAAAAAAAAGTTGAATAATATCGAGGCTTTAAAAAAAATTGTTTGTTTTATGAAAAAAATATTGAATTAGAATTATCAGTCCTCATCATTATGAGTATCCAAAACTGGACTTAAGTTTCACATTTGAACTAGAGAATTATATTTACCATAATTTTCTTACAAAAAAAAAATAGAGTTTACGGTCAAAAACCCTTATTAGCTCAGATTTTACGGAAACAGTTTTTTTTATCCAAAAATGGACTTAAGTTTCCACATTTGAAACAGAGAATTGTATTTTCCAAAATTTTCTTACAAAAAACTAGAGTTTAGAGTAAAAAAACCCTTAATGGCTCAGATTTTACGGAAATAGTTTTATTTTTCGATCCAAATATGGGCCTAAGTTTCACATTTGAACCAGAGAATTGTATTTACCATAATTTTCTTACAAAAAACTAGAGTTTACGGTCAAAAACCCTTATAAGCTAAGATTTTCCAACAATACTTTATTTTTCGATCTAAAACTTGACTTACGTTTGACCTATGATCCAACGAATTGTATTTTTCATAATTTTCTTACAAAAAAATACAGTTTACGGTCAAAAACCCTTATTAACTCAGACTTTACGGAAATAGTTTTATTTTTCGATCCAAAAATGGACTTAAGTTTCACCTATGAGCCAACAAATTGTATTTTCCATAATTTTCTTACAAAAAACTAGAGTTTACGGTCAAAAACCCTTATTAGCTCAGATTTTACGGAAATATTTTTATTTTTTGATCAAAAATGGACTTAAGTTTTACATTTCAACCAGAGAATTGTATTTTCCATAATTTTCTTACCAAAAACTAGAGTTTACGGTCAAAAACCCTTATTAGCTCAGATTTCAGAGAAATAGTTTGTTTTTCGATCCAAAACTGGACTTAAGTTTCACCTCTGAGCCAACGAATTATATTTTCCATAATTTTTTTTTACAAGAAAACTAGAGTTTACGGTCAAAAACCCTTATTAGCTCAGATTTTACGGAAATAGTTTTATTTTTCGATCCAAAATGGACTTAAGTTTCACATTTGAATCAGAGAATTGCATTTTCCATAATTTTCTTACGAAAAACTAGAGTTTACGGTCAAAAACCCTTATTAGTTCAGATTTTATGGAAATAGTTTTTTTTCGATCCAAAAATACTTAAGTTTCACATTTGAGCCAGAGAGTTGTATTTTCCATAATTTTCTTACAAACAACTAGAGTTTACGGTCAAAAACCCTTATTAGCTCAGATTATACAGAAATAGTTTATTTTTCGATCCATAACTGGACTTAAGTTTCACCTATGAGCCAACGAATTGTATTTTCCATAATTTTCGTACAAAAAACTAGAGTCTACGGTCAAAAACCCTTATTAGCTCAGATTTTACGGAAATAGTTTTATGTTTCGATCCAAAATGGACTTAAGTTTCACATTTGAACCAGAGAAATTGTATTTTCAATAATTTTCTTACAAAAAAACTAGATTTTACGGTCAAAAACCCTTATAAGCTCAGATTTTACGGAAATAGTTTTATTTTTCGATCCAAAAATGGACTTACGTTTCATATTTGAACCAGAGAATTGTATTTTCGACAATTTTCTTACAAATAACTAGAGTTTATGGTCATAAACCCTTATAAGCTCAGATTTTAGGCTAGCAATTCGCCCCCCACTATCACACTATAACTACGCTAAGACACCCCTCTGTCATCTCCCCATCTCCCCCAAAACACTTTTCATTCATTTCTGGTTAAAAATTTTATTTAAACTCATTCATTCGGGTTTTTTCGCAAGCAATTCGGCCGACAGTACAGCACTATAAGTACTCTAAGACACCCCGCTGCCATCACCCCATCCCCCAAAAACATTTTTTAGACATTTTTTTGTGCTAAAGATTTTTTATTTCAAGTCATTCATTTGTGTTTTTCGCAAGCACTTTTGCAATAGTACAACACTATAACAACTCTAAGACACCCTTCTGCCATCGCCTTATCCCCCAAAAAACCCTTTTCAGACATTTCTCGTTAAAAATTTCATTTCAACTCATTCATTTGGTGTTTTCACAAGCAATTCAATCCACAGTAGAGCACTATAGCTACTCTAAGACACCCCGCTGACATCACCCCATCCCCCAAAAATATTTTTTCAGAGATTTCTTGTTAAAAATTTTTATTTCAAGTCATCCACTCGGGTTTTTCACTAGCGATTCGCCCCCCACTATCACACTATAACTACTCTAAGACATCCTTCTGCCATCAACTCATCTCCCCAAGAACATTTTTCAGACATTTCTCGTTAAAAATTTTATTTCAACTCATTCATTTGGGTTTTTCGCTAGCAATTCACCCGCCATTATCACACTATAACTACGCTAAGACATCCTTCTGCCATCAGCCCATCTCGCCCAAAGTCTTTTCAGCCATTTCTCGTTAAAAATTTTATTTTCAAGTCATCCACTCGGGTTTTTTGTAAGCAATACGCCCCCAAACTATCACACTATAACTACTGTATGACAGCCGGCTGCCATTGCACTATTTCCCCCCAAAAATATTTTTTCAGAGATTTTAGTTAAAAATGATTAACTTAAAAGTTTAGATTAAAAGTTTAGAAGTTTTAAAACAATTCACCAAAGAATGGCAATTGGTAGACAATACTTACCGGTCATTTTGTGCAAGTCCCTTGAAAACCTAACTTTTTGAAATCTCAATACTTTATGAATAAACATTGCAGGAAATATAAAAACTATACAATCAAAATTTTAGCTTTTCATTTAACTGCTTCCTACATAAAAGGGGCCATTTAGTTATGTATCCTTTTAAACGGTTCATTTTTTTCAATCCAGATGTCTTTAACGGCAATCGGTCAATAAAAACGCTTCTAATCACAAAGGGCCTATACTTGATGCATGCTAGAATGCCTTCAAGAAAACACTAGCAAAACTAGAGCATAAACTGCGAAGGTTCAAGGGAAAGATAGCTGCTTTATATGTGGGATGATTTCTGTCCCTTTTAAGTTTTAACAACCTTCTTTAAATTTCATCTGAAAAAAAATTCATATCAAAACTTCAATTTTAGTTGGATTTTTTATTCACTAACGAAAAATAGACCCTACCCGCCGAAGAATATTAATTATTTCCAGAATAAAAACTCATTAAAAAATGCCATCAGTCTATGACGACGCTACCCAATGGTTAAATCGGCTCAAGCATACTTTTCTTACCACAAGTAGTAAGTTTTATATCGAATTTTAAACGTTTCCAAAGTCGTGTAATAATGACTTTTCTGATGAATGTTCGATGTAAATTAACGTACCTTGCATACTGTGCTGTGCATCTTTTCATTTACAGGTTTAACATCAAATCTTGACTTGGAGGTGGTTGAGTTCAGATCACTTTCAGTGACGAAAAAATTGCTATCATCAGCGAAGTGTACGTCTGGGGCATGTCTGTCAATAAGGCCATTAATATAAATAAAAAAAAGAGGGGGGGCCATTACCTATCGTTGAGCAACATTTTTTTAGTATTGGAGATGGTAGAGAGGAGAACTGCCTGTTGATACATACTGGGATCTTCTCAGCAGGCAAGATATGAACCATTTGTGAAGTACTCAGTGTATGTCGAAAGATTTTTAAGAAGAACCATGTGATCAACCATTTCAAAAGCCTTAGAGAAAATTAAGAAGATACCTAGGACGCAGAGACCTTTGTCTAGATTAATGTGGACAAACTCTGTAGCATCAGTGAAAGCCTGCAAAGTTGAGAGAGAAGGCTGGAAACCATACAGAGAGAAGGGGGCTACCAGAAGCAAGCTTGATACTAAATACAAAAGAAGATAGTCTTCTATAAACAACGTCTTTGAGGATTTTTGAAACCGCAGAAAGAAGAAAAATCGGTCCGTAAATTGAGACCAATTAGACATCTTCTTTTTTATGTATTGGGATAACTTTGGCTACCTTGAAAATTTCAGAAAAAAAACCTAATGCAAGAAATAGGTTGATTGGATGCACTTTTTGCTCTGAAACCAAAGTATTTTTTTGTGGAGGGATGGGGTTGCATTTAAATCATGGAGCTCTGCTGACTGACTACCAGACAGATTAGACACTATATTAGCAACTTCATTTAAGTCACAAGAAAAAAAAAGAAAGACTGATCTGTTAGGGGAGTGCCTTTTGCCGCTCTGTCAGGTGAGACAACTGCAGAAGGCATGGTTGTCAAATAACTATTAAAAGAATTGGCAGCGCACTCCTGTTCTATGTGGCTGCTGACGGTCCTTACTTTACATAAATTTTCTTTACACGCTTGGATTTCTTTTACAAAATACTGCTTCTTTGGAGACCTCAAATAACTTTCAAAAAAAATATATATTGCTTATATCTAACCAAATCATCCGTATTATAACTCTGACAGGTCAACCTGAATAGATATGACTTCTGGTGCGTACGTTTTTCAAAACTTGCTGTTATCCAATGACGTGCAACGGAAAATGCCGCACTATTAGCGTTTGTAGGTGACTGGTGAACGCAACAGCTGATTCATTTGTATCATCGCTGCTGTGGAATGATGACCAATCATATATCTGCAGGTTAGACAACATGGTTGAAATATTTTATCAAACAGTTCAAGGTAACAAATTGTAAATAAGGAGCGACCCGGCTCAATAGTAACCGAAACTTTAAAAGACGGAACTTTGATGCCAATAGATATCAAAAGAATTGAACTTTTAAGTCATACAATCTTAATGAAAATCACACCATTAGACTTAGCATATCATATCAGCATAGCAGATCAGAATACTTTGGTTTTCTCTCTTTCTTAAGTAAGGACCGTCATTAATGAAGCTCTCTCCCAAGAAACGCAAGTTGTCTTCTCCACCATATTTTCAGAATCCTGACAGCAGCCACATAGAACAGGAGTGCGCTGCCAATTCTTTTAATAGCTATTTGACAACCATGCCTTCTGCAGTTGTTTCACCTGACAGAGCGGTAAAAAGCACTCCCCTAACAGATCAGTCCTTCTTTTTTTTTCTTGTGACTTAAATGAAGTTGCTAAAATAGTTTCTAATCTGTCTGATAATCAGTCAGCAGATCTCATTGATTTAAATGCAGCCCCCTCCCCCCACAAAAAAATAATTTGGTTTCAGAGCAAAAAGTGCATCCGATCAACCTATTTCTTACATTAAGTTTTTTTTCTGAAAATTTCAAGGTAGCCAAAGTTATCCCAATGCATAAAAAAGATGTCTAATTGGTCTCAAATTACGGACCGATTTTTCTTCTTTCTACGGTGTTAAAAATCCTCAAAAACGTTGTTTATAGAAGACTATCTTCTTTTGTATTTAGTATCAAGCCTGCTTCTGGTAGCCCCCTTCTCTCTGTATGGTTTCCAGCCTTCTCTCTCAACTTTGCAGGCTTTCACTGATGCTACAGAGTTTGTCCACATTAATCTAGACAAAGGTCTCTGCGTCCTAGGTATCTTCTTAATTTTCTCTAAGGCTTTTGAAATGGTTGATCACATGGTTCTTCTTAAAAATTTTTCGACATACACTGAGTACTTCACAAATGGTTCAAATCTTACCTGCTGAGAAGATCCCAGTATGTATCAGCAAGTAGTTCTCCTCTCTACCATCTCTAATTCCTAAAACATGTTGCTCAACGATCGGTAATTGCCCCCTTCTTGTTTTTTATTTATATTAATGGCCTTATTGACAGACATGCCCCAGACGTAAACCCCGACATTTTCACTGATGATAGTAATTTTTTCGTCACTGGAAGTAATCTGTACTCAACCACCTCCAAAGCCTAGCAATTACTCGACAGATTTAATATGTGATGCAAAAACAATGGCATGGTACTAAACAACAGAAAAAATACGATGGTATATATTAAACAATCATACTGCATGTCTGAGCCCATCACCCTATCCCTACTTTATCTATTGTATGAGAGCATGACCATACGTCCGTCAACAGATGAAAGTTCTTTGGTGTAAATCTTGATTGCTTCTTGACATTTAAAACTTTTATGACCCAATACCGCTTTCTTATTCTTAACATTCAGCTATGCTGAATCGCATGAACTCTTGCCTTTCCCCTGACAAAGTTTTCTCTATATTATGCTTTTGTTTTTCTGACGATATCAATGTTTTCGTCACTGGAAGTGATCTATACTCAATCAATTCCAAAGCCTAGCAATTACTCGACAGATTTAATATGTGATGCAAACACAATGGCATGATACTAAACAACCAAAAAAGTACAATGGTATATATTAAACGATCATACTGCATGTCCGATCCTATCACCCTATCCTTACTTTATCTATTATTTGAGAGCAAGACTATACGTCCATTAACAGATGTCACTTCTTTGGTGTAAATCTTGAAGCTTCTTGACCTGCTCTTTACGCTAAAGCTGTTAGCACTTTAAAAAAAGCTTCCTATTGTAATCAAATGGCCCCATTTTTCAATTTTAGTAAACAGTCGAACTTTAGCATAAAGGACAAGGTATTGAGGAGGGGCAATCCTTTATATATAGAATAATTTCTGTTCATTTTTCAAATAATACCGGTGGATCTGGCTGGCCCTCTATGAAATAGACACCTCCCCCTCACGGAAAACTCATCTGTGGAAATTTTATACAATGTAAAATGCACCCTCTTCCTGTCAAATTCCCTCCAGCCAGTTCCATTTTAGCTAAGAATCTCCCCTCTATGTAAATTGCTTGCAGACGATTCAGCCAAAAAAATTCTCCTTTGTATCCTTTCATTTGAATAAGACTTTAATCTCTAATCGGTTTCTCAATCCCTCCAGAAAAGCCCCCTTCCGTGAAAATTATTTCCCAGAAAACAAAGAAAAAAATTCCTGGGTCCGGCCTTGTCCCCAGTGTAACGTTTCCCCTAGAATATTCACACTCCATAAATGTTCCTCCACATGGAACATTCTATTAATTGAAATATATCCCAAGAACACCCCCCCCCCAAAAAAAGTGCATACTTCCCAATAATAAATACTACATGTAAACAATGGACGAATTTCATAACTTATAGCCTAAAAGATTCAGCCTAAAAAATTCTCCTTTGTATTCTTTCATTTGAATAAGACTTTAATCTCTAATCGGTTTCTCAAACACTTCAAAAAAGCCCTTCCGCCCTTCTCAAACACTTCCGCGAAAATTGTTTCCCAGAAAACGAAACACGCGGAAAAAGCCTCTGGATAATTCCTTCGGAAAATCTCTACATGACAAATTTGGCAAAAAGAACGTAAGACAATTAAAAAGAATTTCGTATAGTAGTTCTTTCCAATCCCCCAGTGTAACATTTTCCCTAGAATATTCACACTCCAGAAATTTCCCTCCCCATGGAACATTTTACTCATAGAAATCAATCCCAACAACACCCCCCCCCCTCCAAAAAATGTAAATACTTCCCAACAACAAATACTAGGGGAGAGGGGGGCCATATCGAACGATTTTTGCTTTTCCTGCTGCTGTAAGCTTATTTTTCAACCAAAAGACCAAGTTTTTACGGAGAATGAAAAGCAAATACTAAGTATTCTATGGTGAATTTATGAAAATTTTAGGATCCAAGATAAAGCTTTCACCACCCTAAAACCAGTAACTTGTCACTCGTTCGGAAGATCCTCCACCACAGGGTGAAAGTAGATAGCGTAGATGATAGTTTGGACGTGATAAATAGGTCATCTATTTATTTGAAAAACAACGTGAAAAACACAAAATGACCCGAATGTCATCTATACAAGAATAAATGGACAAACTCGTCACTTAACATTGTAGGCATAGAGGTCGTATCCAAATACAAGGCCTCTCACTTACCTTCCAGTTCCTCCTATGAATTGAAGGACTCGGTGTCTAAGCTCAAGATCAGTTTGGTCTATCTCTGCTCTATTAATTCGCTCAGTTACTATAAATTTATCGCCACTTCGCGCATAAGATTCACATTAGCTCATTAATTCATTATTTCTACGATCTCTCCTGCATAGAAAATTGCAGAACTTCCTTTTTTTTCAACAGAGAACTTTACTAAAACAAAATCTCCGAGACTGTATTCCATTGTTTCGTTTTCCTGCTCACTCCCGATGTGAAGTGACTCATTGGAGTCTTCATTCGCCCGAGTAAACACCTCGTCGTCATCGCTCCTAAAAGTCTCTGGGTGTTTCTGTGGCGTCTTTACTTTCTTTCCTTGTGCTGGGACCTTTGCCTTTTTCGAAGCTTTTGCCTGAGCTTCTAGCTGGTTTTTCTCTGGAGTGTCTGTCAGGATCCTGGTCCTTCCGCGCCTCCTAGCGCCGCACACCTGCCGCACAATGGTGGTTTTGGGATACGGCCTCACCACTTCTGGTGTCTTTGAACTTGAGCTTGACTCATTGGCAGTGCTCGCCCCCTTCGTTGAGCCAGCTGCTTCTTCTTGTGCTGCTGGCCTTTCAGCTTGCCGCAAACTTTCCCCCTGTGGTTCAGCTCTGTCAGTTACACTTGCCGGGAGAAAATCAGACTCTGTATTTTATTTCGAAGTTTATCTATATATGTATATATATATATATATATATATATATATATATATATATATATATATATATATATATATATATATATATATATATATATATATATATATATATATATATATATATATATATATATATATATATATATATATATATATATATATATATATATATATATATAAACTTCAGAATCTGCAAAGTTGCAGTTCTCAGTTATCTTTAGTCAGTAAGGGGCGAAACCGAACGCTAAAAAAATTCGTTCGGAATAGCCCCTAAATTTTTGTTCGGAATCACCCCAGACCGAAAACAAATTAAATGGCGGCCGTCGTCAAACCCGTTGGCCGATCAAAAGGAAAATCACACAGCATAGAGACCGAGTAGTAGCCTAAACGCCTGCAAAAACACAGAACTCTAGCTATCACAATGATTGAAACATCTTTCACCGACCTGCTATGTCCAGATTTCCAGCGAGAGCAAAACAACTTGAAGGACTGCCAAAACTTGAAGCGTTGGTCCAACTAATTTGATGCTTCCGCCAAATGGGCGCTAGGTAGAGGCCATCTAGCGTGAATTTTTAGAGCATAAAAGCTCCATGCTATGTGGTGAAAAATTTGGAGGTACGGTTTCGCCCCCTTGCGGTATAGCCCCCTCTCCCCTACATGAAAACAATAGACGAATTTAATAACTTACAGGCCTCTCCCCGCAGACTCTGGGGGGTCATTTTACGGCTAAAGACATAGTTGTTTTATATTTCAACTATACTGAACAAAATGGCTATCTCAACATTTTGATCAGATAACTTTGGGGGAAAATGAGCTTGGGAGGTGGTCCAGTTACTCTCCAATCTTTTTGGTCACTTAAAACGGGCACTAGAACTTTTAATATCCGTTCGAATGAGCTGTCTCCCGATATTCTAGGACAGCTTGGTCGATACGATCACTCCTGGGAAAAAACAACAAAAAAACAAGCCTCCGTGATCTTTCTTCTGGCAAAAAATACAAAATTTCACATTTTTGCAGAGGAGCTTGAAACCTCTATAGTAGGGTTCTTTGATATGCTGAATCTGATGATGTGATTCTATATCTTTTAAGGGGCTTCCACCTTTTTTTGAAAATAAGGTAAAGTTTCTCAGGCTCCTAACCTTTGATGGGTAAACCTAAATTTAATTAAACTTATATATTTGAAATCAGCATAAAAATCCAATTTTTTTATATATCTATTGGTATTAAAATTCTGTTTTTAGAGTTTTGGTTAGTCCTGAGCTGGCTAGCTCCTTATTTACAGTTCGTCACCACAAACTGTTTGATAAGACTGGTTGTATAGGCCATATCTAAATTGTATACATCACCAATAAAATGTTTGGTTGGATCTCCGAGTTTTTCTTGAACGTTATTGGTCATCTTAGTATTAACATAAAAAATATATTTATGATAGCAAAACCGTATCCAGGAAGCAGGATTAGGGGATTGAACCCCCACCCCTTCCCCCTCCCCTCCCCCCCAAAAAAAAAAATATCTCCGGCACAGAGAGACGTATTAAAGATGTATAAATACAGTTTGAAATGTTTTTTACGGTGGTCTTATTGCAACCCCCCCCCCCCCCAACAGAATCCTGGATAAAGCCTAGAATGGTAGTAAAACTAAAATAAACAAACTTGATTATTATATATATATATATATATATATATATATATATATATATATATATATATATATATATATATATATATATATATATATATATATATATATATATATATATATATATACACGTGGACACATCTTTATACATTTAAAGCCAATTAGCCAAGGGGCTTTTACTGAAAATTAAAATAACGAGTTGATTATAAGCTTTTCAGTTGTAACTTGACATTGATGACAGTTTATGGTGTTAAGCTGATAAGTTTAATGAACCGGAAGATAAAACTCATCAGGTAAGAACCAAGTTTTGGTTCTTATCTGATTACTGTAGCCCTAAAGTGTGTAAAAGATTATTATTAATTATGTAGTTTAATGAATTTTCTTCTGTTTGTTCATGGAATAATTATATATGTTGTGATTTGAAAGAAGAAGCTTTATTCTAAATGAATTATATATATATATATATATATATACACACACACACACACATATATATATATATATATATATATATATATATATAATATATATATATATATATATATATATATATATATATATATATATATATATATATATATATATATATATATATATATATATATATATATATATATATATATATATATATATATATATATATATATATATATATATATATATATATATATATATATATATATATATATATATATATATATATATATATATATATATATATATATATATATATATATATATATATATATATATATATATATATATATATATATATATATATATATATATATATATATATATATATATATATATATATATATATATATATATATATATATATATATATATATATATATATATATATATATATATATATATATATATATATATATATATATATATATATATATATATATATATATATATACATATATATATATATATATATATATATATATATATATATATATATATATATATATATATATATATATATATATATATATATATATATATATATATATATATATATATATATATATATATATATATATATATATATATATATTAAGGCAATTTTGGATTCGTGTGGAATGTCGGGTAAACGGAATAGAGGACTTGGTAGGGGTTAGCTTGGTAGAGCTATTTTAGTGTATTAGAAAATTCAGAATTTTGGGTGCCAGATGAGAACATCTGACTTTCTTAATAAAAGAGGGTAAAAGAGGCATGGAGAGAGGAGATATGTTTTAAAGCTGTACTATCTAGGGAGGGTATTACGTGGGTAATTTCTTGTACAGGTAATTTAATCCCGGTTGGGGAATGAAAAAGATAGTTGAGAAGGGTCAGAATGAAGATGGGTCCTTAGAGCAGCCATTGTGTAGAAAATGGGAGGAAAATTGGTTGAATTTGTGGTAAGCACCCCCTCCTTCCAAAAAAACACGTTTTTATCTATGTAAATAGAAGCTTGTAAAAGATAGGTGCATCCAGATCGGGGTATTGAAAAGGAAGCCACATTATTCCTTCAATTTACATCGTAAGCATTGAGCATTGTCCCTCCCCCAACTCAAAAAATTTAGTCAGGGTTGTTTGAAAAAGGGTCTAAAATCTCTGGGACATATAGTCCTGGAATAGTCGTAGTAAGATTTGTTTAAGGCGAAAAATTATAATTTAAACTTTCCAACGCACTAATATTAAAATTATGATATATTTATAATATTATAATTATATTAATACTTAATATAAGCTAACTTGTAGCTAATCAATTGCATTTCTATTTTGGATCATTAAAGGACTAGAAGATTATCAAATTTTATATTTCAGCAAATTTTGGTTAACATGGATAAGATAGGCTGTGTTTATTTAAAAATTTCTTTGGAATTTAATGTACATTATGATTTTAAAAAGGATATTGAAATTATTACTATTCAATAGAACACTGCCGGCTAAATAAGAAATTATTAACCTCACATATCGCAGAAAAAATAGGCTAATCATAGTTGCAGCAATAGCTGCGACCAAGGTTCAAGGCAACCTACAATAACTGCAACACAAATTATCCCATATTTTAGGGGGGTTGCCCCCTCCTCATTACTTTGCTCTTGACGCTAACGTACTTCAGAACTTACAAAATATACTTCTTATTCTAATTAAATGACATGAGAGTTTCAGGAGCTGTTTTTGAGGAATTGGGACAAAAAGCTTAACTTTAGCATAAAGAGCAAAGCATTGAGGAGGAATTAATCCTACTTATATAAAGAATAATTTTTCTGTAGGGAAAATGAAAAACAGGATTCCGCTGCCTTGTGAGGTATTGTGTTTTGGACAAGGTGGTTCTAATAGTGTACTTTTTGTTTTGATCTGATTCTTTTTTCAGGAGTAATGGGTTACATTAGTTTTTACTATAAGGCGTGATCGTCTCTTACTAGGCTGCTAGCTACCGCTGCAACCCGGATACAGTTCGTTATCACGAACTGTTTGCTTTGATGTATCTAATGGTATCAAAATTTCGTTCTTTAGAGTTTCGGTTACTATTGAGACAAGTAGCTATATAATACTATAAAGTTCATTACCATGAACTGTTTGATCGTTTCAAAATTCAAATATCTTTGAAAAGACTGAAGTTTGAAAATACATCAAAAATGAATTTTTTGTTACTAAATTGATTCTACTTAAAAACTATTTTATTTTTCATTACAAAAGTGACTAGATGTAGCAATTTCCTTTAAAATGAGCCATTATAAAGCTCTCTATGATTTTCCAGTGCCAAGCTAGCTGAGGAGGAAGAAAAAGCGGAAAGAAAAAAAGATGTCGTTTGTGGAGACTATCGTGGTTAAAGTCAATTTTCTTGATTTTCAAGCCGAAATATTCTCTTTGTTATTCGAGCTAAAGGACGGTAAGTTCGCTTTATAGAAGATTTGGACAAGGTGGTTCTAATAGTGTACTTTTTGTTTTGATCTGAATCCTTTTTCAGGAATTATGGGTTACACTAGTTTTTACTATGGGGCGTGATCGTAACTTACTAGGTTGCTAGCTACCGCTGCAACCCTGATTACTATCCTATACTATATTTAATTGCCCTATAAAATTTAATATAGGCAAGAGGTCGTTCTTTATTATACACTTACTAGGTTGCTAGCTACCGCTGCAACCCGGATTCTTTATTACATCAAAAAACAAATATCTTCGAAAAGACTGCAGAATGAAAAGTCATCAAAATGCAGTTTTTAGTGGAAAAATGTATTCTGTTAAAAAAAAGTTGTTTAAATTACTAAAGGTTTTTAACCCCATTAATTTCCTTTAAAATGAGCCATTGAACAACTCTCTACGATGTTCCAGTGCCAAGCTATCTGTGGAAAAGAAAAAAATAAAAAAAAGAAAGAAAAAAGGATGCCGTTTAGGCAGAATGCTTTAGTAGCTGCCCCTTTTCTTGATTTTCAAATAATTATATTTCCCTTGGTGTTCAAGCCAAGGGTCAGAAAGTTTCATAAATAACGGTTTCGGACAAGGTGGTTCTAATGGTGTACTTTTCGTTTTGATATGACTTTATTTTAGGAGTTAAGGGTTTTTATATTTCTTAACATTGGACGTGATCGTCTCTTAATAGGTTGCTAGCTACCACTGAAACCTGGAACAGGAAAAAGCCTACGGCTTTTTCTTCTTTCAAATAGTAAGAGACGAAGCTAAAATAGTTAAACTAAATCCAATGTATCCAACGGTTTTTTATTCCAGTGATCGTCATTTAATATAAATTTTAATTTATGATATCGTGGTGCAAATGGCTAGCACGATCGGTCATTAATCGAAAAGTTGGTGATTCAAGGATACCCGGGGTCGATTTTTTTTTTGTTGTTCAGCTATCAATAAATACTATTCATATCATTGATCCTTTATGTAGGTTGGTTTAATACTTCAGTTACTATGGCTTACAGTTTGTTCCTCAATGTAATAAAATAAAACTCATTTAAACATTTTGAGGAGTGTATCTAATTTCCTTTCATGAAGTGAAATTTTTACTAAATATCCTAAATATTTTTGCGGTTTACAAAGTTTTGCAGTTTTGCTCATACATTTTGCTTTTGTCATAATATAGTTACTGTATCCTTAACTATAGTTAAGTTGCCTATACAATTTAGTATAGGCAAAAGTTGGCTCTTTATTATAATTTCCATTGCATCTATAAACTGTTCCGCAGTTGCCAATCCATACCTTGGAAGCTTTTCATTAAACTGACAACATTTCTTTTGGATATTACTATGAAGTTTTGCCAGAGCATTTCTAGCCGAATTTTCAACAGCATCCGCTCTTTCAAAGAGAATTTTAATCTGTAATTTTGAATGCGTTTTCTGATCCTGATTAAACAAGCGTAAAATGTTTCTCAATTTACGAATATCAGCCTGCATTTTTGCCATCTTCTTGCTTTTCTGAATGTAATTTTTCCCTTTGTCCTTATGCGTTTTTCGGTACAACCTCGCAGAGAATTTAATTTTTTCATTATAGCTTTTGTCACCTTAGTAACGGTCCCTGATGTTTTGTTTGGCTCTCTCAATTTTTACTTCTCGATACACCTGGTCAGTTGAATAACTTTGCTTTTCTCATTTCTTATATTTGATTCGGTAATCTTCATCATTTTGATAACGCTCCTTTATCTTTTGTCTAGCCTGCTCAATTGTAGCTTCTCTGTAATTTTCATCATTAACTTATCGCTCCTTGCTCTTTTGTCTAGCTTGCTTAATTGTTGCTCCTCTATAAAGTTCCTCATTTTGGTAACGCTCCTTGATGTTTTGCTTGGCTCTCTCAATTTTTACTTCTCAATACACCAGGTCGGTTGAATACCTTGGCTTTTCTATTTTATTATATTTGATTCGGTAATCTTCATCATTGTGATAACGCTCCTTGATCTTTTGTCTAGCCTGCTCAATTGTTGCTTCTCTGTAATCTTCATCATTTTCATACCGTTCCTTGCTCTTTTGTTTGGCTGTCTCAATTTTCGCATGTCTATAAACTACATCATTATAATAACGCTGTTTGTCACTATCAATTATTACTTCCCGATACGCCTGGTCGGTTGAATACCTTTGCTTTTTTCTTTTCAAGATGCTGTCTCTGTTTTTTTTGTAGTAATGTTTTTTTTAACTTGCGTGTAGCTTGCTTTGATATAACTATTATGTAATCTTTCAGACAAGGTGGTTTTAATGATGTACTTTTATTTTGATCTGACTCTATTTTTATGAGTTCTGGGTTTTTATATTTCCTAGCATTAGACTGATCATCTCTTACTAGGTTGCTAGCTACTGCTGCAACCCGGATTCACATATATAGTTATGAGAGGCAGTGTGGCCGAGTGGTCCAAGGCACTGGTGTTAACCACCAGTCTCTTCGGAGGCGTGGGTTCAAATCTTTACAATTATGATTTAGGTAGAAAATCAAATATGTTTGAAAAGACTGCAGTATGAAAAGACATCAAAAATGCAGTTTTTAATTGAAAAATTTATTCTCTCTTAGAAATATTTATTTTAGCTACAAAATATTTTCAATCCAATTAATTTCCTTTAAAATGAGCCATTGAACAATATCTCTACGATGTTCCAGTGCCAAACTATCTGTGGAAAACAAGAAAAAAAGAAAAAAGAAAAAAAAATATGCCGTTTAGGCAGAATGTTGCAGTAACTGCTACTTTTCTTGATTTTCAAGGCAATATATTTCCCTTGCTGTTCAAGCCAAGGGACAGAAATTTTCTTATGCAAGGGTTTCGGACAAGGCGGTTCAAATGGTGTACTATTTGTTTTGATATGACTCATTTCTTAGGAACTATGGGTTTTCATATTTCTTAACATAGGGCATGATCGTCTCTTACTAAGTTGCTAGCTACCGCTCCAACCCGGATTAAAGATGCTATCTGTTTTTTGTGTAGTACTGTTTTTTTTAACTTGCGTGTAGCTTGCTTGATTGAAACCATTATGTAAACATTAGTTGAATGTTTAAGTCACGTATCAAGTACCAAGGACCTAACAAAAAATTAAACAAATTGTTAAATTTTCAGGTATTTTTCTAGCCTAAACTAAAACATTAAAACTATTGCTCAGATACTACAAGTATTTTTGCAGTTTATAACCTTAGCAATTCTGAACTAAAAACAAAAATTAAATAAAAATTGATTTTTTCAATTTTTACGTCACGTTGCTCATTACGTCATATATGGTTATTAGTACACAATAGGTTTTATATATTACGTCATGTCACTTATTACGTCATATATGGTTATTAGTAGACAATCGGTAGAATACTCATTCTTTATTATAAAAACTTCAAAAATGTATTAAAAACTTGTTCATATTCATTTTTGTACATTTTGTTTATATTCAATTTTGTTATATTCATTTTATATTCGTTATTATGAGTCATACAAATATTTCGGGGGAGGGGGTTAAAACCCACTAAACCCTTTGGATAAGTCCTTGAATATTATTAATTTCCTTTAATATGAGCCATTGAACAACTCTCTACGATGTTCCAGTGCCAAGCTATCTATGGAATATAAAGTTTAAATACAACTTTACCATGAACTTTTTGATTGCTTCAAAAATTAAATATCTTTGAAAAGACAGCAGTATGAAAAGACATCAAAAATACAGTTTTTAGTGCGGAAATTTATCCTATTTTAAAAATAATTTGTTTTTGTTACAAAAGGTTTTTAACCCAATTATTATCCTTTAAAATGAGCCATTGGACAACTCTCTACGATGTTCCAGTGCCAAGCTATCTGTGGAAAAGAAAAAAGAAAAAAAGATGCCGTTTGTGGAGAATAACGTGGTTAAAGTCAATTTTCATGATTTTCAAGCCAATATATTTTCTTTGTTATTCAAGCCTAAGGACGGTAAGTTTGCTATATAGAATTTTTGGACAAGGAGGCTCTAATAGAGTACTTCTTGTTTTGATCTGAATCTTCTTTTTAGGAGTTATGGGTTTTTATATTTCTTAACATTGGACGTGATCGTCTCTTACTAGGTTGCTAGCTACCGCTACAACCCAGATTGCTAGCTACCACTGCAACCTGGATGATCGTCTCTTACTAGGTTTCTAGCTACCACTGCAACACGGATCAGTTAACATAATTTACTGTAATTCGGACAAGGCGGTTCTAATGGTGTATTTTTTGTTTTGATCTGACTTTTTAATGTAATAAATGTACAAGCCTATGCTGTTGTTAAGTTGCCTATGCAAGATAGTATAGGCAAGAGTTCGTTCCTTAGTATAAAATTACAAAAGTTTTTTAACCCCATTAATTTCCCTTAAAATGAGCCATTAAACAAATCTCTACGAAGTTCCAGTGCCAAGCTATCTGTGGAATTACTAACCTATACTATAATTAAGTGGCGTATAAAATTTAGTACAGGCAAGGGGTCGTTCTTTATTAAAATTAATTAAAAAAAACTTTCCGAAAAATAATTTTCTCGAAGAAAAGTAAAGGCCACTTTAAACTTAAGATCAGGAAAAACAAATATCTGTTAAAATTCAAACTCAAAACGACTAGAAATTACTATAGAAGAATACATTAAACCCAAAACGAACAGAAATTAAAGAAACAATCATAGCAAAAAACATACAAAAAGTAATAATATAAATGAATAAATAGATATTAAAGCGAGTAATGCTTAGATTGAATATGAAAATAAAGCTTAAAACGAAAACAAATATTTTGTTATTAAAGTATAAATGAAACTTAAAACGAACAGAATTTAAATAACAATTAATGCGAACAAACATATAATATATATTAATATAAATGAATAAATAAAGCTTAAAACGGGTGAAACTTAAATTGAATATGCAAATCAAGTTTGAATCGAATAGAAATAACTGCAAACAAGAGTTTGGGTATCGTCTCAAAGCAGAAGCCTAAAACCTACTACGTCATTGGCGCTCGGTGATCTCACAAGCATATCTCACTGCGTCATGATCTCACAAGCGTAGAAATGTTTAATTAAATTGTTATCTTTAGCATTTTATTTACGGAATAAGCCAGTGACATTGTAACAGTTAAAGAAAATCCTCCAGGAAGGCAGACTACTAAAATTAGCCTTTTTCCGAAAAATATTTTTGTGACAGATGTTTTTTTTCAACTCGGTACTCCTGAACCAAAAATCGTATTGTAAGTTTGAGAACAGTCAGTACTGCAATAGCCACTCCGAATATAAGGATTTTCTTTATTAAGTGATCAAGTTTCATTTGTTATACACTTCTTGACAAACTTCTCTGTTTTCTCTCTTCTGTTGTTTTCTTTTCCGGAATTTGTGCTTCAATGTCGCTGTCTCTTCTAAAACAAAAGAAAAAATTGAAAAAAGAACTTTTTTTTCTTTTTCTCTTTCTTTTCTTCTTGGTTTTCTTTTAAGTCTGATAATTTTCACATAAACGTTAGGGTTTTTACCAACGGCGGTAATAAGTATCGTTCCGTAACCTTCTTATACTTGCGAACCAGAAGATAGTAAAACCTCCGGAGTCTTCTTTAGAAGTTTTGATTCTCCCGCTAATGAGGATTCACTCACTTCTAGATCTCGTGCAGTCAAAACTATACCGTCATCTGATACTATGTCCCCATGTTTCGTTAAATAAATATCACCAACCATAAGCTAATCAACAGGAATTTGATCTTGTTTCTTCCGCCTCAAAACGGTCACCTTTTGTTATTTCATCACTTTATCCTCGAGACATCTGAACTGCTTCTCTTTTATATAGTCATTAATAGCAGTTACTATAAATGCAGACAATTTGAGCCTTTTCTTGATGCCATGACGTCCAAATGGACCTTAAATTAGAAGTGGTGCCTTTGTAAAATTATATATATATTTTTTTTTGAACCTTCAACTTTTGCCTCGGCTTGTCTTTTGTCATTATGAAAGACATAGCGCCAAACCCGTGTTTCTTTTAATTGTTCAGGTTGTGGGAGAAAATAAACTTCTTTTTCTTCCAACAATTCATCCAGTCCATATTTTTGACTTTCAAAGGTATGGTGGGTATTGATAACCTTATCCATGTCAAAATCCAAAACCCAATCATCATCGCTATTTGTTTGCTTCTTTGCACCTCGGCTTATCTTTCGTCATTATGAAGTACATATTGCTGAATCTTTGTTTATTTAACATAGGTATGGTAGGCATTGATGACCTTATCCGTGTCAAAATCCCAATCCCAATCATCGTCGTTATCATTTTTAATTTT
Organism: Artemia sp. Qi Xiang Cuo; assembly: GCF_049724085.1. Lineage (NCBI taxonomy): Eukaryota > Metazoa > Arthropoda > Branchiopoda > Anostraca > Artemiidae > Artemia > Artemia sp. Qi Xiang Cuo. The sequence continues at coordinate 4,672,948 of NC_142808.1, read as the reverse complement.
GACATGTTTGGATTCAAATTTTATCCAAATTTGAAATTACTAAGTTTAAACGTAGGCGGTACTAATCAACTTATAATTATTCATTTACACATTTTCAAAGCAATTGACCAGGGATTTATGGGACCGGTACCTAAAATTATATCTTGGTTAGGCCTGGGTATGATTTGGAAAACAATCAGAAATTAAATAAAAAAAGAGCTTTACAACTAAAAGCAAGGAAAGGATTTGAAACCTATTTGAACAGATTATTCTTTGTATGAAGGGGGCTGTCTCCTTCTTAGCTCCTTACTCTTTACTGTGAAGTTTGGTTTTTTTCCAAGTTTTTTTAAGAAAATTTGCAATTGTAAAAAAAAATGGAAGCACTAAAAAACTTTTTTTTAATGAGCAAGGTGTCGAGAAGGAGGGAGTCCCCCTTATATACAGAGTAATTTATATTTGTTTTAAGTTCTAAGCTTGCTCCTTACTTAAGTTTAAAACCTTTTCTATTTATTTAATTACATTTTGTGAAACTGTAAAGTTTTAAGAATACAGTAATTTTGGTAACGCAGAAAAATGATCAATATTTCAATGACCTCTGTTTGGATTTTGATTCGTAAACAAACAGTGCGTGTTTTTTTTTCAGCAGTGATCGTATAGACCCAGTGGGCCTAGAACGTTGGGAGAGGGCTAATTTTAACGGAAATGAAAAGTTCTAGTTCCCCTTTTTAAGTGACCAAAAAAATCGGAGGGCAACTAGGCCCTCTCCCATGCCACTTTTTTCCCAAGATTGTCCGATCAAAATTTTGAGATAGCTATTTTGTTCAGCATAGTTGAAAAACCCAATAACTACGTCTTTTGAGGTAAAATGACCCTCTAAAGCCCCTGGGGAAAGGTTAAAAAATTCGCCCATTCTTTTATTTGTTATGGGGAAGTGCATAGATTTTTCGGGTGGGGAGGGGAGGACGAATTTTCTTCTGGAAGAATTCAATGGAGAGGATAAGTTCGAGGGGTTGAAATATTCAGAGGAAATTTTACGCTGGGTAAATTTGCCAGAATTCAAGTACGAAATCGCTTTATATGTCTTGGTTTCTCTTTACTGATTAAATTTTACGCGTGATGTTAAGGGTAATTGTCCGGGGTAAATTTTCACCAAGATTGAATTGTAGAGATAATATTTCTATGGGGAGGAGGACTTTTCCGTGGAGGTGGAAGCAGGTATCCTGGCGTTATTTAATAAATGATCAGAAAAAAAGTATTTTCAACTGAAATTAAGGAGCAACATTAATACTTAAAACGAACAGAAATTATTACGTAAATGAGGGGAGTTGCCCCCTCCTCAATATCTCGCTCCCCACGCTAAAGTTTCAATTGTGTCTAAATTCTTTAAAAACGACCCCTGAAACACAAGGGTCGTTTAATTAGAACAATAAGTAACTTTTTTTAAAATACCAAAAAACTATAGCGTGATGAGAGAGGTGTTGAAGAGGGGGGAAACTCCCGTCATATACGTAATAATTTGTGTTCGTTTTAAGTTTTAATGCTGTTCCTTACTTTTAGTTGAATTTTTTTTCTTTATTTAATGATGCTTAGAGAGAAGCATAGTTCTAAAAGCAATATAGAAAGTGTGTCATTTAAAGTAAAGGGACTTAAAAATGAAAAATCCAAGTAGTTACAAAAAATACATAAATCAATTGTCTTCTTACAAAAACTAAGATATAAATACTCAGAATTCAGTTTTGTTGAGCAATGCCGAAGCGTTGGACGGATATTTTTCAACAATATCGACAGTTTTGAACTTGGTTATCAACCACCAAAATATTTAATGCCTTTAGACTCAGTGTTTATAAAAGTAACGCATTATCGTAGTTTGTTTAAAGTAAAGCATTAAAACTAAGATTAATAAAATCAAATAAAAAAAATTAATCCAATATTTCTAATATAATTATGAACACGAAAAGCCAGTATATTTGACAGCCGTATACCTTGTAACTGTAAAAAATTAAATCTTTTTCAATGTGACACCTAGATACAATCACTTCTATAATTTCTGTCAATACAATCACTCCTGGAAAAAAAGTATAATAAAGCACAAAAAACGCATCCGTTTATAGGGAAAATTCCAAAATTCCGTTCAAAGGAAACATTTCTGATTATAGTGGCTTCATATATCAGCTCATGGGTACTCTTGCAATGCAAGCAAAAGCTGATGGCATATTCTTACCGGAATTGCCCCTTATTAAGTTGTTTTCCTTGTTTTTTCTATAATTATAAACAATATAATTATTATAATTATATTCTTATATAGTTATTATAATTATATTCTTATATAATTATATTCTTATATGATTATATACTTATATAATTATATAATTTTCTATAATTATATTCTTGTGTTCTAATAACTGCACTAATTACTAATAAACAAATACATATTTAGAATCATCATAAAAACTACTTCTTCAACTACCTACTACTTCCTCAATCCAACCAAACTTTGATGCAAAGCATGAAAAGTCTTCATCTGGAAGCCCGTTTTAAAAGATAATTAGTATTTCTGTGACGCATACTGTCATACTTTTAGTAATTAAAGTTTATTTGCTTCTTAACAAATCAGGATTATTGACTATTTCACGTTTCTAAAGAGAAACAAAATATACACTGCTCATGTTGCCAAGAAAACGGTTCTCGGGATTGTTTCCCCACCCCCTGAAACGCCAAGATAACGGCGAATTTTTTTATTATGGTTTTTGCGTTTTTTAATTCAGATGTTGCTAATACTTGGATATACAGACTCCATGTTATTCAAGTATGTGTAAATTGTTTTATTTATCCCTTGCTCAGATTCGTTGGGATCTTCGATTCCAGCTTTAAGACTGCTTATAAAGGTAAGCATGTTTCGCAAGTTTGTATATCCACTAAACCACTAAGCCCTACCACGTGTTTGGATCTCCTCCCTTGAATTCAAACCCTTTTGGAATATTTTTAACCTTAATACTTACAACTAACTGATACCATGCTATAGTACCAATACCAAACGCTATGGAAATAGCCCATTGCCATAGGCCCAATGGGACGGATGATAATACAGGGCTGTTAATGTAGATGCAAATTGGGTCACTACTTTGAGATTTCAAGTCGGTCAGCTGGGTAGCCACCAGCTGGGAAACCGCTGCATCGATCTAACCTGTTATAAAAACGATACGCTCGTTATGTCATAAAATCTGTTAATTAAGATACCCACTCCAGTCTACTGCGAGATCCCCATTCTAATCTACTGCGAGATCCCCACTTCAGTCTACTGGGAGATCTCCACCCCAATCTACTGCGAGATCCGTACTCAAATTTACTGCAAGATCCGTACTACAATTTACTGCGAGATTGTCACTCCAATCTACTGGGAGATCTCCAGTCCAATGTACTGCAAGATCCGTACTCCAATTTACTGCAAGATTCATACCTCTAATCTACTAGGAGGTCCCCACTCCAATCTACTGCAAGATCCGTACTCTAATATACTGCAAGATCCGTACTCTAATTTACTGCGAGATCCCCACTCCAATCTACTGCGAGATCCCCACTCCAATCTACTGCGAGATCCCCACTCCAATCTACTGGGATACCCACTGCAATCCACTGGGAGATACCCAAAACAATCTTGGTGGTTGTTGCCGAAAATTACTATCGGTTTGACACAATACCAAAAACTAACAAACAAGTATGTGTCCAGTCATATATACTCCTGCCATTTACCCGTGCCCACGCCATTTGAACATTTGCCTCTCAATTACTTGGACTATCTGTCTTGGCTTTTTTCAGTCTACAATTAGCCATGTCTTGATGAAAAATTTTCTTCAGCATACAAATAGCAGGCCAAACTATAAATTAAAAAAAAACGATAAGACTTAAACTATTATTCTCTTTTTCCCTGAAAAGACTATGTCAATATAAAGCGAACAGAAATTAATTAAAATGACTTTTTCCGCAAAATAAGTTTTTCAAAGAAAAGTAAAGAACTCCATTAAACCAAAACTGAGCCAAAATAAAATCAGATAATCTACCAAGCGTTAAACTACCAGATTGCTGCTTAATGTACCAGCTTCCCAAAGTATAATTCATATCTTGGAATCATTTCTGAAAGTTTCATTAACCTGAGTTCGCTACTATCTGAGATAACAAGTTCATGCATTACTAGGATCCTAATTTTCTTTTGATTATCAATATATCACTTTTATTATTTAAAGTTTATTTTGTAAAGCCAAAACTTTAAAACAGGAAAACAACACAAATAAGGAAAAAATAACCCACCTTTACTCTGAATTCTTTTGCCTACTTCTTATTAAAATTTCTAATCCAGCATCATCTCCTTTAAGAGCCGTACGTTCCTCTATATATCTTCAAGATACATCTCCAATACAACTGCCAAGATACACCTCCAAAAAAAAATGTATCTATTTTGGAAGATACTAATCAGCACCACAATTTATAGGGATGCATATACTGCAATCCACTGGGAGATACCCACTGCAATCCACTGGGAGATACCCGCTGCAATTTTTTGATTATCAATATATCGCTTTTATTATTCAAAGTTTATTTTGTAAAGTACAAATTATAAATCAGGAAAACAACACAAATTCAAGAAAAAAATAACCCAGCTTTACTCTGAATTCTTTTGCCTACTTCTTATTAAAATTTCTAATCCAGCATCGTCTTCTTTAAGTGCAGTACGTTTCTCTATATATCATCAAGATACATCTCCAATACAACTACCAAGATACACCTAACAAAAGAAAATGTATCTATTTTTGAAGATACAAATCAGCACCACAATTTAGGAGCTACCCACTGCAATCCAGTGGGAGATACCCACTGCAATCCCCTGGGAGATACCCACTGCAATTCACTAGGTGATACCCAAAACAATTTTGGTGGTTGTGGCTGGAAACGACTATCGTTTTGACTAGGGCTTCTTAAAAAATGGCACCGCTCACAAATATAATTCCCACCAGATATACTAGGAGGTAAACTTATAAATGGGAGTTCCAAGCCTTTTTTAGGTTCAACTGAAATGTTTCCAACATCACGTCACCGCACAAAGGGGCATATTTCAAAAAGTCTTCTATGTTCTTCCATTGGCACATCACCCTCTTTCCAGTTTTCAAGCACACCTGCACAAAAAGCACACTTAACCTGGTCACTGTGGCCAACAAAAAAGAATCCAGCTATTGCAAGTTCTCTGGTATCAATGAAATCTTTTGACCACCATCTATTAAACGTCCTTAATCTAAAATCCTGTCGTTTAAGAGCATATCTTCTTCTTCTGACAGTAAAGGTCGGGAGGTATACCTTGGTGGTTGCACATGAAAATTAATATAGTTTTGACTGTAGCTTCCACATCCCTTGTATTGCTCAAAAATTTCATAGCCTCCAGTTAAAGCAGAAGGTTTCACTTGAATGTTTCCCACATCAACTCCTTGAACAAAAGGACATGTTTCAAAGTGTCTTCTGTTTTCATATATAGGTACATCACCTTCTTCCCATTTTTCAAGCACACCTGCACAAAAAGCACATTTTACCTGGTCACTGGGGCCAACGAAAAAAAATCCAGCTTTTGCAAGCTCTTTGGTATCGAGAAAATTCTTTGACCACCTTCCATTAAATGTCCTTAGTCTAACACCCTCTCGTTTAAGAGCACTGCATTTTTCCTGGCAAAGATTCTTAGGATGATGAAACTTACATATTCTGCATTTATAATGAACCATATCAATCATTTAGGTAATAATTTTCTTATTGAGTTAAGTTCATCTAACCTTTCGTGTTTATCTACCGTATCAAGTATAAAAAACCTAACAAAAAATTAAATTAATTTTTTAATTTTCATGTATGATTCCAGTTTAAATTGCAAAATTAAAATTATGTCTCAGATGCCATAAATATTGTTTCAGTTTATAACTTTATCGATTAAGAGCTAAAACTAAAATAAAATAAAAATTAATTTTTTTCAATTTTAACGTAATATCATAAAAATGTAAAAATTTCGTTTTTTACAGTTTCGGTTACTATTGAAACGAGTCGCTCTTACTATACAGTTCTTTACCACGAACATTTTGATAAAAACCTTAATTACAAACAGGAAAAATCCTACGGCTTTTTCTCATTTGGATTAGTATGGGACGAACCTCAAAGAATCAGTCAGCTAACTAAGTCCGATATATGCCATGGTTTGGTATTCTAATGATCGTCTTTTAATATATTGCAAATGGGAAAAGCCTATGGCTTTTTTTATTTGGAATAGTAAGAGACGAACTTAAAAGAATCAGGCAGCTGACTAAATGTGCCATGGTTTATTCTTTACCAGGTGTCAGCCATGTCGACAGCCTTTATACCTATTTAACATTCACAATTCCCATGTATAAGTAACTAAACCCATGCTTCATATTAGTCTAGTGGTGTGTTTTGTACTTCACTTACTATAGGCTATAGTGCGTTCTTTAATATAATTCAGTGTGAAAAGACATTTATTTGAGTAAAGAGAAAAAAACTGGTAATTGCATAAATATTTGTATACATTTTAACAAGGAATTACAACAGCTCAAAACCTTAAATATAAAACCAAAAGTTTGAAGCTTAGTAGAAATCTTTGCTCGAAATTGGACTTGCTTTGATAATCCAATATCTTTGAAAAGACACAGTATTGAAAGATATTAAATTGTGTAAAGAGCAAAACGCTGATAGTTGCAAAAATATTTGTATAATTTTAACAAAGGATTACAAAAGTTTTAAAACCTTAAAAAATAAAACTAAAAGTTTTTGAGCATAGTAGTTATTTTTATTAGAATCGGACTTGCTTTAATAATCAAATATCTTTGAAAAGACTGCAGCATGAAAAGACAACAAATTGTCTGTAATCTGTAATATTGTCTGTTTGTAATATATTAAAAGACGATCATTAGAATACCAAACCATGGCATATATTGAACGTAGTTAGCAGCCTGATTCTTTGAGGTTCGTCTCATACTATTCCAAAACAGAAACAGCCGTAGGATTTTTCCTGTTTGTAATGAAGGTTATTATCAAACAGTTCGTGGTAAAGAACTATATAGTAAGAGTGACTCGTCTCAATAGTAAGCAAAACTCTAAAAAACGAAATTTTTACATTTTTATGATATTACGTTAAAATTGAAAAAAATTAATTTTTATTTTATTTTAGTTTAGCTCTTAATTGATAAAGTTATAAACTGCGAAAATATTTATGGTATCTGAGACATAATTTAAATTTTGCAATTTATGCTGGAATCATACCTGAAAATTTAAAAATTAATTTAATTTTTTTTTTAGGTTTTTTTATGCTTGATACGTTAGATAAACACGAAAGGTTACATGAACTTAACTCAACTCTGAAGCCACGTACGTCTAGAAGACTTGTCCGCCATCTCCTTAAGATTAGGAAATGATCTAATTGGTTCTTCGTCCTGCCGTCTGGCGAGATCCATGACTGTTTGTGGATGGTTTTATGTTCTACCTGAGTTGTGCCGACCGTAAGATCATTCCTCAGAGAATAATCTACCAGAAGGGCTCCGTTTTCGTTCATTTCACCAAGACCATGTCTCCCTAGGACTTGCGGGCAGTAGTCTCTTTCATCTCCGACCTTTGATTTGAAGTCCGCAACCACACAAAGAAGGTCATTTGTTGGGACTTCTGATGCCAATGATTAAAGAGCTTGGTAGGATGACTCCTTATCAGTATTCTTTTCAAGTTACTATCTCTGTTGTTTGTGTAATACTGTTTTTTCAACTTGCGTATAGCTTGCTTCGATCTAACCATTATCTAATCAAGAATGAGAGAATCTTTGTCGTTCTTAAGTAGTAATTTAGGCATAATTAGAAACAGGAAATTATTTTAGTTATTATGGACTGGAAGTTTGTTCTTTACTGTTATATATCAGTCCTTTATGTAAACTTTACTAACCTATACTATAGCTAAGTGGCCTATTAAATTTAGTATAGACAAGAGGTCGTTCTTTATTATATTTGTTTAAATTCCAAAAGGTTTTTAACCCCATTAATTTTCTTTAAAATGAACCATTGAACAACTCTCTACGATGTTCCATTCCCAAGCTATCTGTTAAATTACTAACCTATATTATAATTAAGTGGTGTATAAAATTTAGCATAGGCAAAAGGTCGTTCTTTATTATATTCTAGTGTTCTTGCTACTGCCCAAAAAGAATTATCGTCAGCAAATATCATCCCTTTTGACTCTCCATTCTCAATCAGTATGTCATATTCTGCAATATTATAATAATCAGGACCAAGTGCTGATCCCTCTGGAACCCCGCGTCTTCTTCTTAATATAATACTAGATTCTAAAGAACCAACTCTAACAGTGTCTTCTCTTCCTGTCAAATAGTTCTCAGTAACAGCTAATGTCCTTCCTCTGATTCCAGCTTCCATAACCCCACTCAATATCTGATTATGCACTATTGAATCAAAAGCATCATTCACATCCAAATGGACAATAACCATAATACATCCGTTCTGGACTGCATAAAGGGCATCTTGTTTAAAAAGAGGGCTGGATTTCAACTCTGCTTTTCTTTTTCCTTAAAGCACACTCGATATCTTTTAGAAAACCCCTCTTTTCCATCTCCCAATTTATCCTCTTTTTTATCATTCTTTCAAAAACTTTACCTAGTACTGGTATCAGTGTGATCAATCGATAGTTGTCTATTTTTGACATATCCTTACCAGGCTTAAGTATCCTAATGGCCTGGCCTTTTTGCCAAATAGTAGGAAACACTCCACTGTCCCAAGCAAGGTTCATTACTTCCAATAATGCATGCATCCATTTATTAGGCATTGCTTTCACGAATCGTGAATGAATCATATTAGTGCCAGGGGAAGTATCTGAAATACTTGCCACAATATTTTCAACTCTTTCATAGTAAATGGCTGGTTATAGGGTTCATCGTTAGCAACTTTGCTAAGTCTTCTTACTTTTGCTGTTGATCGTGCTACCTCATCACGAAAGGGATCTTCTCTTCCGATAGTCTTTAATAAATCCCTTGCACCTCCATTGGCTTTTTCTAAATCACTAATCAATATCTTGTTTTCAAAAGTAAGGGGGGGGGGTGTCCTGTCTTATCGCCTTTTGCTTTCATATTCTTTATAAACTGGTAAACTTTAGACACTGGCTTCCTAAAATCCAGACTTTCAACAAATTCTCTCCAACTTCTACGTTTTGCCTCAATCACACATTTTTTAAACTTGGTGTAAGCCTTTTTAACTGCAACATAATTCTCGACTGTAGATATCCGCTTGTAAATGTTTTGCTGGCACTTTAATTCCTTTTTGAACTGACTGCGCTCCTCATTCCATATCACTCCATGTTCCTTTGTTTTGAATTCGTAACCTTGTTAAGGACCCGGGTCACATATTTTCTTTTCCTGTTTAACTGCCTCTGTAGGTACTAACGCACCGCCATTTTCATGGCTTGAGAAATCGATTCTTTTTTCAGTTTCTTTTGGTTCATTATTACCCTTGCTGAACATGCTGAACATCCTCCTGAAACGCCTTCTAATCTTGCCATGACCTGGGTTAACCCTTGACCCCTTGCTAGGACCTTTGCTGAGGCTGCTTGAAATATTTCCATTTTTGCTAGGACCTAGGTCAATTGTTGCTTCTTTTTTTTTCCTTGCAGCATCCTCTTTCCTGGCAGGTTTTTTTGGTATTGCTGCATTTAATTCGATAAAGAATTAAATTATCAGCTATATTATTGGACTGAATATTAAAATTTTCCATCACTGTTGGACCAAAAATCATCACTTCTTCTTTAAAATTTTCAATTTGTTCCGGACTAAAGTTTATAAAATTTCCATTGATTGTATTAAAAAATCTTTCAAAAACAAGTTTTATTTTATTAGATTTAAAATTTTTCTGTACATTTTTCAGGAACAAACGAGAATCAAAAAGACTAGAATCAGTTTCGTGGAAACTTTTTTCAAATTGTAGCATCATTTTTTTTTTGAATTCTATAAAACTTAGTTTTATTGTTTGTCTTTTGACGCAGCTAAAGTGTCCTCTTTTATGCTCTTTAGGACGAACAATCCAGTTTATTTCGTTCACTTTGGACCAAAAATCTGCAGGAAATTCCTCCTTGTACATGTCTTCTAAATTTTCTTTGAGGATGTACAGGATGTACAGCTTTTTAAATTTTTGCACACTCGTTGTACCTACATTTGGATCCCTAGGAGGCAGAATTTGTTGTGTTGAATTTGCGTCATCAGTTTCATCACAAGTCCGAATTTCCACAATATTTGAAGCCTTCCTGTCTTCCTTATGCTCTTCTTCTTCCATAGTCGTTGAGGAGAAAAATGACGACAATGACAAATTGTCATTTTCGGGTGTTTCTTCTGCATTAGAATCGAGTTCTTCCACCTTTATGTGAAGTTTGGCGACAAGTCTTTGTGATCTGTTCTTTTTTATAGATAATAAAAAATCAGCAATAGCTTTAATCTCATCATAATTAAGAGGTGATTCTTCAACAACAGGAGTTTGACGTAGATGATTCCAACTATTGTTTATCAAGTTTTTCAGCTGAGAAGAGAAGCTCATAAGAATCTCATTTGCAATGTCTGAATATTTAGTCATTGTTTCAAATAACAATACTATTGCTTTATATTGAAACCACGCATCAAGTATCGAAAACCTATCAAAAATAAAAACTAATTTTAAAATTTTCTGATATTTTTCTAGTTTTAATTAAAAAATTAGAATTATTGCTCAGACACCAAAAATATTTTTGCAGTTTACATAATAACTTTAGTCATCCATAAAATTAAATTATTCTATTTGAAATTTTCAGGAATTAATCTAGTTTCAATTCAGCAATCAGTTTTTTTGTTAAAACTAAAGAACCTAATATATATAATATAACTATATCTACATACTTTTGATAAAGTTAATAACACTATTTTGATCTTTGTATTTAAGGTGATGTTAATACCATTTCCTATTACAGTATTGTACAGTGTTGTATCCTTAAAGAAATGTATTTCTTGGGATTGGATGTCATCTTCTGTTAAGTTAGTATAGGCAAAAGTTCATTCTATATTATAAAATTTTGTTTCATGGATCGCTAAAGTTATTATGTAAAATGCAAAAATATTTATGGTGTCTGAGCAAAAATTTTTATTCTTTAATGAAAACTAGAAAAATGCCTGAAAATTTTAAAATTAATTAGTATTTTTGATAGGTTCTTACTACTCGAAACATCATAATATAAGGAGGTGTTTGGACAAATAGCTATAAATATATTATGGTCTCAAGAGAACAAAGTAATTTAAGATAAACGTCATTAATCAAATATCTTAATATATCCTACATGATCTAGTGATTAGGATAGCTGGCTCTCACCCAGTTGGCTCGAGTTCGATTCCCGGTATGGGAAAATTTTACTAATGATTACTTAAGAAGTATAATTAAAATAATCATCTATATAATAATTCCTTTTATTACTTCAGTTACTATGGGCTACATTTTATTCCTTAATGTAACATATTTAAAATCAGTATAAAAATCCAATTCTTTTGATGCATTTACTGATGTTAAAATTCCGTTTTTTAGAGTTTCGGTTACAATTGAGACGAGTCGTTCTTACTATAAAGTTAGATAACACGAGCTGTTTGATATATGATTACAAACAGGTTAAAGCTAACGGCTTTTTATTCTTTGAAATAGTAAGAGACGAACCTCAAACAATTAAGTAGCTGACTAAGTTCAAGGTATGCAATGGTTTGTTATTCCAATGATCGTCTTTTATTGTAAAAATAAAGAAAAGGCAAATAAACACGCATCTGTGATCTTTCTTCTGCCAAAAAATACAAAATTAAACGTTTTTGCAGATAAGAGCTTGAAACCTCTTCAGTAAAGTTCTCTAATACGCTGAATAAAATGGTGTGATTTTCATTAAGATTATATGATTTTAGGGGTGTTTTTCCCTTTTTTCGAAAATATTGGCAAATATTCTCAGGCTCGTAACTTTTGATGGGTATAACTAAACTTGCTGAAACCTACATATTCAAAATCAGCATAAGAATCAAATTCTTATGGACCATTTCATTTTTATTATGAGAAGTTATCGTCTCTTACTAGGTTGCTAGCTACCGCTGAAACCCGGATTGAATTATTTAAAAATAAATATGTTTTGCATCATCATACATATAATGATTCCTTATAAAACTTTGGTTACTTTAATGTAATACTAGGTTGTTCGCTACCACCGCAACCCGGATACCAGTTACTATGGCCTATAGTTCGTCCTTTAATGTAACCATGAAATAAAATTATTCTACTTAAGATTTTCAGAAATTACTCTCAATTCACCAGTTAGATTTTTTGTTAAAACTCTAAAGGAATTAGTATATTTTTCTATCTATGAAGTACATGGATTCTTTATGTAATTTAAAATGAGCTATTATACAGCTCTCTATGATTTTCCAGTGCCCAGCTAGCTGAGGAGAAAGAAAAAGCGGGAAAAAATATGCCGTTTGTGGAGAATATCGTGGTTAAAGTCAATTTATTGATTTTCAAGCCAATACATTTTCTTTGTCATTCAAGCCAAAGGACGGTAAGTTTGCTATATAGGAGTTTTGGACAAGGCGGTTCTAATAGTGTACTTCTTGTTTTGATTTTATCTTTTTTTCAGGAGTTATGGGTTACTTTAGTTTTTACTATGGGGCGTGATCGGATTGCTAGCTACCGCTGCAACCCGGATACTAACTTTTACCATAGTTAAGTGGCCTATAAAATTTAGTATAGGCAAGAGGTCGTTCTTTATTATAAAATTAGTTCTTTACCATGTCGTAACAATTTGTTTTATAATAATAATTAAGTTTGTTAATTACAAAAGGTTTCTATATACAGTAGTTTTCTTTAAAATGAACCATTACACAGCTCTCTATTATGACCACGAACTGTTTGATTTAATACTTAAGTTACTATGGGTTCAGTTCGTTCCTTATTGTAACTATGTTAGGAACTATGGGTTTTTATATTTCTTAACATTGGACGTGATCGTCTCTTACTAGGTTGCTAGCTACCGCTGCAACCCGGAAAAAAAAACACATTGCGCCCACATCGTTCTTTACTCAGGCAGTGCTAGCGCGCTGCCTATGATAATAAACTGATTACACACAGAAAAAAGCCTACGGCTTTTTCTTCTTTTAAATAGTAAGAGACGAGTCTCAAATAATCAAGTAGCTAGCTAATTCCAAAGGTATGCAATTTTTGTTATTCCAATGATCGTTTTTTATTGTAATTAACCCAATTAATTTCCTTTAAAATGAGCTATTGAACAACCCTCTACGATGTTCCAGTGCCAAGCTATCTGTGGAAAAGAAAAAAGAAAAAAATATCCCGTTTGGGGAGAATAACGTGGTAAAAGTCTATTTTCTTGATTTTCAAGCCAATATATTTTCTTTGTTATTCAAGCCAAAGGGCGGTAAGTTTCCTTTATGGAGGATTTGGACAAGGCGGTTCTAATGGTGTACTTTTTGTTTTGATCTGACTCTTTTTTTAGGAGCTACGGGTTTTTATATTTCTTAACATTGGAGGTGATCGTCTCTTACTAGGTTGCTAGCTACCGCTGCAACCCGGATCAAGCCAAAGGGCGGTAAGTTTTCTTTATAGAGGATTCGGACAAGGCGGTTCTAATGGTGTACTTTTTGTTTTGACCTGACTCTTTTTTTAGGAGTTGGGGGGTTTTAGATTTCTTAACATTGGAGGTGATCGTCTCTTACTAGGTTGCTAGCTACCGCTGCAACCCGGATTTAGCTTGAGTTCAAATTTTGTATGGGAAATTTTAACTTATGATGATTTCTTAAGGAACATAATTAAAATTTCTTAATGTAATAAAAATAATTGTTTTAATTACAAGAAGTTTTTAACCCCATTAATTTTCTTTAAAATGAGCCATTGAACAACTCTCTACGATGTTTCAGTGGCAAGCTACCTGTTGAATTACTAACCTATACTATAATTAAGTGGCGTATAAAATTCAGTATAGGCAAGAGGTCGTTCTTTATTATACGAGAGATCGTTCTTTACTGTAACTTTGTTAGGAACTATGGGTTTTTATATTTCTTAACATTGGACGTGATCGTCTCTTACTAGGTTGCTAGCTACCGCTGCAACTCGGATGTGGAATTACTTTACCTATGCTATAATTAAGTGGCGTATAAAATTTAGAATAGGCAAGAGGTCGTTCTTTATTATAAAAATGTGACCCTGACTTTGCAGCCAATCAAGATCAATATAAAGCAAATCCAAATGATCTGCCAGCATTGGTGGTTCACGACAGTTGTCTAAGCACCGAAGAAGAAGAAATCTAAAGTGAATAATAAAGACATTGTTATTAAATATATATATTTTTCATTCATTAATAAACAATTTCAAATACATTTTTTAAGCACTTTACTCGTAGGGCACTAAAATCAATATTATACAGGCCTGAGAGCATATTTCCACCATAAAGTAGTTCAGACGTGGATTTTCTACGTAAATGTTGAGAAACTGTTTGTAAGTATAGCCGTGACCTCTGAACATGAAATATAGTAGCGCCTGAAAGCCACATGTCTTAGTCTTCAGATCCTGCACTCTCTTCCGATTTTGAATAATAGTTTTCCCACTGCTCATCAATATAGTTGCTGATGTGTGGAGTGTAGAATGTATAGGGTAGGCAAAGAGGATCAAAAAGTTCAAGCGTCTTCATTGTTTGAAAGATGCACAATCAATGGCCAGTATTCACAGTCGACGGACTGCTATTAACAATGATTAGGGCAGTGTTGGCACTTACTAGGTGCTAGCTACCGCTGCAACCCGGATCTCCCACTAGGTTGCAAGCTACTACTACAACCCAGATCAGTTACTATGGACTACAGTTCGTTCTTGAATGTAAGTCTCTTACTAGGTTGCTAGCTACCACTGCAACCCGGATGTAATTAATGGCTTGATATTCCAATGATCGACTTTTAGTGTAAACATTTGGTCAAAAGTTCGTTCTTTACAATAAAACTTTACTAACCTATACTATTATTAAGTGGCCTATAAATTTAGTATAGGCAAGAGGTCGTTCTTTATTATGGTTTTAAAAATAATTTGTTTAAGTTACAAAAGGTTTTAAACCCCATTAATTTACTTTAAAATGAGCCATTAAACAACTCTCTGCGATGTTTCAGTGTCAAGCTGTCTGTGGAAAAGAAAAAAAAGAAAAAAAAGATGCCGTTAGGCAGAATGCTGTAGTAGCTGCCACTTTTCTTGATTTTCAAGCCAATACATTTTCCTTGCAGTTCAAGCCAAAGGAAAGAAAGTTTCCTATACAGGTATATCGGACAAGGCGGTTCTAATGGTGTACTATAACCCCATTAATTTCCGTCCCTTGAAACTCCGGGTTACAGCTTCCGCTGCGACCCGGATACCGCAACAATTTGGATAGCCTGCAGCTACCCTTGGAAACACCATATATCAGTTACTATGGGCGAGAGATCGTTCTTTACTGTGAAAACAGGAAAAGGCCTACGGCTTTTTCTTCTTTGAAATAGTAAGAGACGAACCACAAGTAACTACCCCTGTAACCACCATATATCAGTTACTATGCATGAGCGATCGTTCTTTACTGTAAATTTACTTCTCGATGCGCCTGGTCGGTTGAATACCTTTGCTTTTCTCTTTTCAAGATACTATCTCTGTTGTTTGTGTAGTACTGTTTTTTCAATTTGCGTGCAGCTTGCTTGACTGAAACCATTATGTAATTATGAATGTGAACATTTACAGTTCTGACGCTTCCTATATAGTAATTATGACGTCACAGCGTAATGATTTTATTGACGTCAAGGCGCAATGATATTATTTCATGACGTCATCAGAAACAACAATATAATTTCGTGTTTTTCTATTCACTTCATAGCTCTAATATAAAGCTACGACATTCATTATTTATCTAGTAGGGTTTCAGACAAGGTAGTTCTAATGATGTACTTTTGTTTTGATCTTACTCTATTTTTAGGAGTTTTGTTATATTTCTTAGCATGGGACTGATCGTCTCTTACTAGGTTGCTAGCTACTGCTGCAACCCAAATTCATATATATATTTATTTATGAGAGGCAGCCTGGCCGAGTGGTCCAAGACACTGGTGTTAGCCACCAGTCTCTTCGGAGGAGTGGGTTCAAATCTTACCGCTGGTATACGATTATGTTTGAAGGACTGCAGTGTGAAAAGACATCAAAAATGCAGTTTTTGGTGGAAAAATTTATTCTCTTTTAGAAATAATTTATTTTAGTTACAAAAGGTTTTTAACCCAATTAATTTCCTTTAAAATGAGCTATTGAACAACCCTCTACGATGTTCCAGTGCCAAGCTATCTGTGGAAAAGAAAAAGAAAAAAGAAAAAAGAAAAAAATATCCCGTTTGGGGAGAATAACGTGGTTAAAGTCAATTTTCTTGATTTTCATGCCAATATATTTCCCTTGCTGTTCAAGCCAAGGGACAGAAAGTTTCTTATACAGGGGTTTCGGACAAGGCGGTTCTAACGGTGTACTTTTTAATTTGATCTGACTCCTCTGTTAGGAAATATGGGTTTTTATATTTCTTAACATTGGACGTGATCGTCTCTTACTAGGTTGCTAGCTACCGCTGCAACCCGGATAATGTAACTAGCTAAAATAATGAAGATAATATGAATGAACCACAGTGTTCAGTTTCTTTGGACTTGAGTTCGTTTTTTAACTATAAATACAAACAGGAAAAAGCCTACGGACAGTTTTCTTCTTTTAAATAGTAAGAGACGAACCTCAATGGCAATTAAGCAGCTAATCTAAGTCCAATTTATGCAGTGGTATGTTATTCCAGATGATCGTCTTTTAATGTAATAGCTACCGCTGCAACCCGGATATTTATTGTAAAATATAGGCGAGAAATCGTTCTTTACTGCAAAGCTAGCTACTGCTGCAACCCGGATACTGTAAATCAGTTACCACTTGGGTTTTCTTTTATGCTATATCATTACAAACAGGAAAAAGCCTATGGCTTTTTCTTCTTTGAAATAGTAAGAGACGAACCTCAAGTAACTACCCCTGGAACCACCATTTATCAGTTACTATGGATGAGAGATCGTTCTTTACTGTAAATTATTTATGTAAACTTTACTAACCTATACTATAGTTAAGTGGCCAATAAAATATAGCATAGGCAAGAGGTCGTTCTTTATTATAAATTATCATACCGTTCCCTGCTCTTTTGTCTAGCCTGCTCAATTCTTGCTTCTCTGTAATGTTCATCATTACCATACCGTTCTTTTGCTCTCTCAATTATTACTTCTCGATACGCCTGGTCGGTTGAATACCTTTTTTTGCTCTCTCAATTATTACTTCTCGATACACCTGGTCGGTTGAATACCTTTGCTTTTTTCTTTTCAAGTTACTATCTCTGTTGTTTGTGTAGTACTCTTTCTTCAACTTGCGTATAGCCTGCTTTGATCTAACCATTATTCTAATCAAGAATGAGAGAATTTTCAGTTTTGACTTTCCTTATATACTAATTATTACGTCACTCTATTCACGTCATAGCTCTAATATAAAACTATGATGATCTTATATAGTAATTATGACGTCACTGCATCAAAAATACAGTTTTTATTGGAAAAATTTATTCTCTTTTAGAAATAATTTATTTTAGTTACTATAGATTTTTAACCCAATTAATTTCCTTTAAAATGAGCTATTGAACAACCCTCTACGATGTTCCAGTGCCAAGCTATCTCTGGATACAAAAAAAAAGAAAAAAATATCCCTTTTGACGAGAATAACGTGGTTAAAGTCAATTTTCTTGATTTTCAAGCCAATATATTTCCATTGCTGTTCAAGCCAAGGGACAGAAAGTTTCCTATACAGGGGTTTCGGACAAGGCGGTTCTAATGGTGTACTTTTTGTTTTGATCTGACTCCTTTTTTAGGAGCTATGGGTTTTTATATTTCTTAACATTGGACGTGATCGTCTCTTACTAGGTTGCTAGCTACCGCTGCAACCCGGAAAAGCTTTTTAACCCAATTCATTTCCTTTAAAATGAGCCATTGAACAACTTTCTACGATGTTCCAGTGCCAAGCTATCTCTGGAAACAAAAGAAAGAAAGAAAAAATATCCCGTTTAGGCAGAATGTTGTAGTAGCTACCATCTTTCTTGATTTTCAAACCAATATATTTCCCTTGCTGTTCAAGCCAAGGGACAGAAAGTTTCCTATACAGGGGTTTCGGACAAGGCGGTTCTAATGGTGTACTTTTTGTTTTGATCTGACTCCTTTTTTAGGAACTATGGTTTTTTTTATTTCTTAACATTGGACGTGATCGTCTCTTACTAGGTTGCTAGCTACCACTGCAACCCGGAAATGAACCACAGTGTTCAGTTTCTTTGGACTTGAGTTCATTTTTTAACTATAAATACAAACAGGAAAAAGCCTACGGCTTTTTCTTCTTTTAAATAGTAAGAGACGAAACTCAAACAATCAAGTAGCTAACTAAGTCCAATGTATGGAATGGTTTGTTATTTCAGTGATCGTCTTTTAATGTAAAAATGTTCAAGCCAAGGGACAGAAAGTTTCCTATACAGGGGTTTCGGACAAGGCAGTTCTAATGGTGTACTTTTTGTTTTGATCTGACTCCTTTTTTAGGAACTATGGGTTTTTATATTTCTTAACATTGGACGTGATCGTCTCTTACTAGGTTGCTAGCTACCGCTGCAACCCGGATCAAACTAAACCCAATATGTGACATGGTTTGTTCTTTACCAGGTTTTGGCCATATCTACAGCTATGCTACCAATGAAACTTCCATAATCCCCATTTATAATTAACCAGACCGATTCCTTATTTAATTTTCTTAGTAAGTTAACCATTTTTATCATGTCTTATATGTAACATATTCATCATGAGTATCCAATAGTAGAATGGTAAACATAACCGCTTGTCACGAGGGCCATCAGGGTTCGATTCCCAGTTGTAGAGAATTTTTAATTTGTTGACTTTAAATATAACTTTACAATCCTACACTATAGTTAAGCGACCCATACCAGTTAGTATAGGCAAGAGTTGGATCTTTATTATATACTAAGTTGCTAGCTACCGCTGCAACCCGGAAAATCAAAATTCAAATATCTTTGAAAAGACTGCAGTAAGAAAATACATCAAAAATAAATTGTTTTTGACAAAATTGATTCTACTTTAAAAAGTATTTTATTTTTAAATACAAAAGTGACTAGATGTTGCAATTTCCTTTAAAATGAGCTATTATACAGCTCTCTATGATTTTCCAGTGCCCAGCTAGCTGAGCAGGAAAAAATAGCGGAAAGAATAAAATATCCTGTTTGTGGAGAATAACGTGGTAAAAGTCAATTTGCTTGATTTTCAAGCCAATATATTTTCTTTGTTATTCAAGCCAAAGGGCGGTAAGTTTCCTTTATAGAGGATTCGGACAAGGTGGTTCTAATGGTGTACTTTTTGTTTTGATCTGACTCTTTTTTTAGGAGTTGGGGGGTTTTATATTTCTTAACATTGGAGGTGATCGTCTCTTACTAGGTTGCTAGCTACCGCTGCAACCCGGATTAGGAACTATGGGTTTTTATATTTCTTAACATTGGACGTGATCGTCTCTTACTAGGTTGCTAGCTACCACTGCAACCCGGATTATAATTGGTATGGTGAAATAATAATATACATAAGGCTCTTAAATCATACTTCTTTATGGTTCCATATGGTCTAGTGGCTAGGATAGTTAACTTTCACTTAACAGGCTCGGGTTCGATTCCCGGTGTGGGAAAATTTTTAACTCTATAATCTTCGAACATTTGAACCTTTTATAATTTATAATGATGTATAATATAAATACTGTAATCTTAAGTATAGTGAAGTTGCGTATGCAAGTTAGTATAGGGAAGAGTTCGTTCTTTATTATAAAACGTGGTTAAAGTCAATTTTCTTGATTTTCAAGCCAATATATTTCCCTTGCTGTTCAAGCCAAGGGACAGACAGTTTCCTATACAGGGGTTTTGGACAAGGCGGTTCTAATGGTGTACTTTTTGTTTTGATTTGACTCCTTTTTTAGGAGCTAGGGGTTTTTATATTTCTTAACATTGGACGTGATCGTCTCTTACTAGGTTGCTAGCTACCGCTGCAACCCGGATGATATTGCAGGATGTTAGCTTTATTTTTTGTGTAGTAAAGTTTTTTATTAGTAGAAATTTGGATTGCTCTATTTTGATATTGTTTTTGGTTATTCTTTCTTTTTTTCCCCTCGCGTGAGACCATATTTTTTCAAGGTTTAAAATTATTAAGTACACAAAATCCCATGTCGAGTATCTAAAACCTAGCATAAAACAAAACTAATTTTAAAATTTTCAGGTATTTATCTTGTTTGAATTACAAAATTAGTATTATTGGTTAGACACCATAAATATTTTTGCAGTTTACATAATAAGTTTAGCGATTCTGGACTGAAAACTAAAATAATTGCATTTATGAGACAATAATATGGAGATATGTACTGTACGGGTTACAAACCAAAAAAAGTTTGGTTCCAGGATACAATAATAAATTTGAACTGAGATGAAAAAAATTTTCTTCCAGGAGACAAAAAGCAAAACTAATTTTAGAATTTTCATGTATCTTCGAACATTTGAACCTTTTATAATTTATAATGATGTATAATATAAATACTGTAATCTTAAGTATAGTGAAGTTGCGTATGCAAGTTAGTATAGGGAAGAGTTCGTTCTTTATTATAATCACAAATGAGAACATTTACATCTTTGTCGTGCTTAAGTACTAATTTATTATAATTAGGAGCTATGGGTATATATATTTCTTAACATTGGACGTGATGGTCTCTTACTAGGTTGCTAGCTACCGCTGCAACCCGGATAATGTTAAACAAAGAGACTCCGGGTTACAGCTGCCGCTGCAACCGAGATATCGTTACAATCTGGTTAGCTTGTAAGCCACCCCTGGAACCACCGTATATCAGTTACTATGGGCGAGAGATCATTCTTTACTGTACAAGTCGACGATTTTGTTTTGGCCTTATTATAATTGGTATGGTGAAATAATAATACGCATATGGCTCTTAAATCATACTTGTTTATGGTTCAATATGGTCTAGTGGCTAGGATAGTTAACTTTCACTTAACAGGCTCGGGTTCGATTCCCGGGGTGGGAAAATTTTTAAACTCTATAATCTTCGAACATTTGAACCTTTTATAATTTATAATGATTCATAATATAAATACTGTAATCTTAACTATAGTGAAGTTGCCTATACAAGTTAGTATAGGGAAGAGTTCGATCTTTATTACAACTTATTATAAAAAGATTAAAATTATCTCTGAAAGAATGGATTTTGTTGAAAAGTCAGCTAGAGATGCTTTCGCAAAACTTCATAGTAATATCCAAAAGAAATGTTGCATGTTTAGTGAAAAGCTTCCAAGGTATGAACCGGCAACTGTGGAACAGTTTACAGATGTAATGGGAAATTTTATACATCACTGTTAATATATGTAGGCATAATTGTTCTTTACTTAGTTTCAGCTTTAATTCGATGATCCAGACTTTATGTACTAACTACATCCAAAGACTATGACGTCATTGATTAATATTGTATATAAAAAATTAAGTTTTTCGTAAAAAAAAATTGATTTAAAAAAAAATTAAGTACACATAGCGCTAGATCTAGAGATTTCCTTTAAAATGAGCCATTGAACAACTCTCTACGATGTTCCAGTGCCAAGCTATTTGTGGAAAAGAAAGAAAAAAATATCCCGTTTGGGGAGAATAACGTGGTAAAAGTCTATTTTCTTGATTTTCAAGCCAATATATTTTCTTTGTTATTCAAGCCAAAGGGCGGTAAGTTTCCTTCATGGAGGATTTGGACAAGGCGGTTCTAATGGTGTACTTTTTGTTTTGATCTGACTCTTTTTTTAGGAGCTACGGGTTTTTATATTTCTTAACATTGGAGGTGATCGTCTCTTACTAGGTTGCTAGCTACCGCTGCAACCCGGATTTCACTTAACAGGCTCGGGTTCGATTCCCAGTGTGGGAAAATTTTTAACTCTATAATCTACGAACATTTGAACCTTTTATAATTTATAATGATGTATAATATAAATACTTTAATCTTAACTATAGTGAAGTTGCCTATGCGAGTTAGTATAGGGAAGAGTTCGATCTTTATTATAATTTTTTTCCACTCGCGTGAGACCATATTTTTTCAAGGTTTAAAATTATTAAGCACACAAAATCCCGTGTCGAGTATCTAAAACCTAGCATAAAACAAAACTAATTTTAAAATTTTCAGGTATTTATCTTGTTTGAATTACAAAATTAGTATTATTGGTTAGACACCATAAATATTTTTGCAGTTTACATAATAAGTTTAGTGATTCTGGACTGAAAACTAAAATAATTGCAATTATGAGACAATAATATGGAATGTACTTTACGGGTTACAAACCAAAAAAAGTTTGGTTACAGGATAAAATAATAAATTTTAACTTATATTAAAAAAAAATTTCTTCCAGGAGACAAAAATCAAAACTAATTTTATAATTTTCATGTATTTTTGTTGTTTAAATTAAAAAATTACTATTACTGATTAGGCATCATAAATATTTTTGCAGTTTACATAATAATTTTAGCGATTAAGCCAAAAAAGAAAATTTTGGTTCCAGGAGTTTCGGTTACTATTGAGACAAGTAGCTATTATTACTATAGAGTTCATTACATGGACTGTTTTATTGCTTCAAAATTCAAATATCTTTGAAAAGACTGCAGTATGAAAATACATCAAAAATGCAATTTTTTTGACAAAATTGATTCTACTTTAAAAAGTATTTTATTTTTAAATACAAAAGTGACTAGATGTTGCAATTTCCTTTAAAATGAGCTATTATACAGCTCTCTATGATTTTCCAGTGCCCAGCTAGCTGAGCAGAAAAAAAAAGCGGAAAGAAAAAAATATCCCGTTTGTGGAGAATAACGTGGTAAAAGTCAATTTTCTTGATTTTCAAGCCAATATATTTTCTTTGTTATTCAAGCCAAAGGGAGGTAAGTTTCCTGTATAGAGGATTCGGACACGGCGGTTCTAATGGTGTACTTTTTGTTTTGATCTGACTCTGTTTTTAGGAGTTGGGGGGTTTTATATTTCTTGACATTGGAGGTGATCGTCTCTTACTAGGTTGCTAGCTACCGCTGCAACCCGGATAAGCAAATTATGTCCTAAATGATTGATATGGTTCATCATAAATGCAGAATATGTAAGTTTCATCATCCTAAGAATCTTTGCCAGGAAAAATGCAGTGCTCTTAAACGAGAGGATGTCAGACTAAGGACATTTAATGGAAGGTGGTCAAAGAATTTTATCGATACCAGAGAGCTTGCAAAAGCTGGATTTTTTTTCGTTGGCCCCAGTGACCAGGTAAAATGTGCTTTTTGTGCAGGTGTGCTTGAAAAATGGGAAGAGGGCGAAGTGCCTATAAATGAACATAGGAAGCACTTTCAAACATGTCCTTTTGTCCAAGGAGGTAATGTGGGAAACATTCCAGTGAAACCATCTACTTTAACTGGAGGCTATGACATTTTTGAGCGATACAAGGGATGTAGAAGCTACAGTCAAAACTATATTAATTTTCATCTGCAACCACCAAGCTATACCTCCCAACCTTTACTGTTACAAGAAAAACGTACTGCTCTTAAGCGAGAGGATATTAGACTCAGAACGTTTAATGGAAGGTGGTCAAAGGATTTCATCGATACCAGAGAACTTGCAAAAGCTGGGTTTTTCTTTGTTGGCCACAGTGACCAGGTTCAGTGTGAATTTTGTGCAGTTGTGCTTGAAAACTGGGAAGAGGGTGATGTGCCAATGGAAGAACATAGAAGACTTTTTTAAATATGCCCCTTTGTGCGGGGATGTGATGTTGGAAACATTTCAGTTGAACCTACAAAAGGCTTGGAAGTCCCATTTATAAGTTTACCTCCTAGTATATCTGGTGGAACTCAAACGTGGACAGTCAAAACTATATTATTTTTCATCTGCAACCACCAAGCTATACCTCCCAACCTTTACTGTTACAAGAAAAACGTACTGCTCTTAAGCGAGAGGATATTAGACTCAGAACGTTTAATGGAAGGTGGTCAAAGGATTTCATCGATACCAGAGAACTTGCAAAAGCTGGGTTTTTCTTTGTTGGCCACAGTGACCAGGTTAAGTGTGCTTTTTGTGCAGGTGCGCTTGAAAACTGGGAAGAGGGTGATCTCTTCCCAGTTCAAAAAGTCTTCTATGTTCTTCCATTGGCACATCACCCTCTTCCCAGTTTTCAAGCACACCTGCACAAAAAGCATACTGAACCTGGTCACTGTGGCCAATAAAGAAGAACCCAGCTTTTGCAAGTTCTCTGGTATCGATGAAATCCTTTGACCACCTTCCATTAAAAGTTCTGAGTCTAATATCCTCTCGCTTAAGAGCAGTACGTTCTTCTTGTAACAGTAAAGGTTGGGAGGTATAGCTTGGTGGTTGCAGATGAAAATTAATATAGTTTTGACTGTAGCTTCTACTCGACACAATATGTTACGGAGAACCTTTGAGCACGGTGAGCCTTATTGTAGCTGCGGATACTCCTGGCCATCGAATCGCATGTCAAAATTCCCGTTTAATGATTCATCAGCCATGGATTGGAGAAATACAGGGGAAAGTGTCAGACATAGTTATACAAGCAAAAGAGATGCAAAATCAAAAGGATAAACTTATAGGATTATATGCTATTCATGTTAACCGCCCAGTAAACGAAATTGCAAACTACTTCGAGCACGATTATTACATGAATCCGGAACAAGCCTTAAATTTTGGATCGATTGATAAAATATTACTAGTTTAACAATTTGCAATTAACATGTCAGCCAAGCTTATTCTGCCATATATGAATATCTGCCAAGCTTAATTGTTTGTTTTAGAAACTAGTCTTTTTCGTTCGAAGTGCAATGTTTTTTTTTCGATCTGTTCCTATTTTAGCTTCATTTAAGTTGTGTTATTGCAGAAGACGGAAATTTTACTCTCTTACTGAATATCACTCTCTTTACTCTCCGTGAATCTCCAAAAAGTACAAATTTGCTTAAAAAGTGCTCTTTCGGAAAGCTCATTATCTTATTTTGGGATGTCTAGAACGCTACTTCGCTATGAATATCCTATGTTGTTTACAGCCTATTTGTTTAAAAACTATGTTATTTTTTGAGAAACTAGTCTTTTTCGTTCGAAGTACAATGTTCAACAGGTGATGGGAAGTCCGGCTGCTGAAGCTAAATTCGATTCCGTTTAAAAGCGGACAACCGGGCTCTAATTTACATTGGTTTCTCGCTACGGCATCGTTTACATATATTTTAAAGCTTCGTTTGCATTTTAGCTTGCGAATTGTAAAACCTCGTTTTTATAAAGAGTTTGAGATTTACTCTAATAAATTACAGCTTTTAAAAT
Source organism: Artemia sp. Qi Xiang Cuo (assembly GCF_049724085.1). Classification (NCBI taxonomy): domain Eukaryota; kingdom Metazoa; phylum Arthropoda; class Branchiopoda; order Anostraca; family Artemiidae; genus Artemia; species Artemia sp. Qi Xiang Cuo. The sequence continues at coordinate 4,647,410 of NC_142808.1, read as the reverse complement.
TCGTTTTTTTATTAAATCATAGAACGATGATGTTGGCACAATGTATTTTTTCTTCTTTTGAAGAGGGCATTTCGTATCGAAGGAGTTGTCGTAGAAACTACGAAAAGGGCTCATTCGATTAGAAATTAGAGTGGTTTATGCCCTTTTTAATAGTCGAAACTGATTGGAAGGCATCTAACATCCATTCCACGCCCACCATTTCTCCTAACACATCCAATCAAAATTTTGAGATAGCCATTTATGTTAAGCGTAGTTGATTTCAAGATAGAAATTATGATTTTTTGGAGGACACTCCCCCGCAACCCTTAGGGCAAGGGTTTAAAGTTATGCCCTGGGGGCATATAAGAACAATGTTGGCACAATATATTATTTGTAATTTTTTCCCTTTAGACCAGGGCACTTCATATCGAAGAAGTTGTCGTAGAAACTTCGAAAAGGGTTCATTCAATTGGAAACTGTACTATCTTGTGCCTTTTTAATAGTCGAAACTGATTGGGAGGCAACTAACACAGCTTCCACGCCCACCATTTCCCGAAACACATCCAATCAAAATATTGTGATACCCATTTTGTTCAGCGTAGTTAATTTCTAGATAGAAATTATGTTTTTGAGTAGGACACTCCCCCACAGCCCTCAGGGCAAAGGTTGTAAGTTATTCCCTAGGGGCATATAAGGTTTTTATAGAAAGCGTTGTCGTACAAACTTCAAAAAAGGCTCATTTGAATGGAAATTCCAAGGGCTAGTGCCTTTTTTAATATTCGAAATTGATTGGAGGGCAACTAACCCCACTCTCAAGCCCACCTTTTCCCCAAACACAAGCAATCAAAATTTTGAGATAGCCATTTTGTTCAACGTAGCTGAAAGTTCTTGAAGGCCGGTCTTTTAGGATGACAACCCCGTCAGAGCCCTCAAGGTAAGGGTTGTAAGTTATGCCCTGGGGGCATATTAGGTTTTTTAGAAAGGGTTGTCGAAAGGGCTCATTTGATTGGAAATTGAAATGGCTAGTGCCCTTTTTAATAGCCTAAAGTGATTGGAAAGCAACTAACACCCCTTCCACGCCCACCACTTTCCCAAACACATCCAATCAAAATTTTCAGACAGCCATTTTGTTCTACGCAGTTGAAAGTTCTGGAAACTATACCTTTGAGCAGGAAACTCCCCCCACAGTCTTCAGGGTAAGGGTTATAAGTTATGCTCAGGGGGCATATGAAGTTTTTATTGAAATATTTGTCGTAGAAACTTAAAAACAAGGCTCATTTGATTTGAAATTCAAAGGGCTAGTGCCCTTTTTAATCGTCCAAAGTGATTTGAGGGCAAATAACGCCCACCTTATCCCCAGCCTTATCTCACGCCCGCCTTATCCCCAAACACATCCAATCAAAATTTGTAGATAACCATTTTATTCAACGTTATGAAAGTTTTGGAAATTAGGTCTTTAAGGATGAAACCCCCCCCCCCCACACACACACACTTCCCAGGGCAAGGGTTGCAAGTTATGCCCTGGGGACATGTAAGGTTTTTTATGGAAAGCGAGGATGTAGAAACTTCAAAAAAAGCTCATTCAATTCGAAATTGAAAGGGCTAATGCCCTTTTTAATACTCGAAAGTGATTTAAGGGCAACTAACCCCCTTCTTACGCCCACCATTTCCCCGAACACGTCCAATCAAAATTGTGAGACCTATTTTGTTCAACGTAGTTGAAAGTTCTGGAAATTAGGTATTTTAGGATGATAACCCCCTCAGAGCCCTCAGTGCAAAGATTGTAAGTTATGCCCTGGGGGCGTATAAGGTTTATATAGAAAGTTGTTGTAGAAATTTGAAAAAGGGCTCGTTTGATTGGAGATTGAAGTTGCCTCTTTTAATTGTCGAAAGTGAGTGGAGAGTAATTACCCCACCTCTCACGCCCACCATTTCCCCAGACACATTCAATCAAAGTTTAGAGATAGCCATTTTGACACCATTTTAACCCGGCGGGGGGATGACACCCCCCCCTTAACCTTCGGGGCAAGGGTTGTTAGTTATGCCCTGGGGTCATATAAATTTTTTATTGAAAGTGTTGTCCTAGAAACTTTAAAAGGGCTCATTTGATTGGAAATCGAAAGGTTTAGTGCCTTTTTAAATAGTTGGAAGTACTTGGAGAGCAACTAACACCCCTCTCTTGCCCACTATTTCCCCAAACACATCCAATCAAAATTTTGAGATAGTCGTTTTGTTTAACGTAGTTGAAAGTTCTTAAAATTAGGTCCTTTAGGATGACAACCACCCTCAGAGCCCTTAGGGTAAGGGTTGTAATTTATGCCCTAGGGGCATATAAGGTGTTTATAGAAAGCGTTGTAGAAATTCAAAAAGGGCTCATTCGATTGGAAATCGCAAGACCTAGTGCCCTTTTTAATAGTCAAAAGTGTTTGGAAGGCTTGAAATTTTAATAGTAAAGAACGATGCGGGTATAATGTATTTTATTTATTTTTTTGTTGTTGTTGTATCGACCAGGACACATCGTATCGAAGGAGTTGTCGTAAGCATTTCGAAAAAGGCTCATTTGATTGAAAAGAGAAAGGGCCGATGCCCTTTTTAATTGTCGAAAGTGACTGGAGGGCAACTAATGCCCCTCCTACGCCGACCCTCCCATTTGCTCATTATGGTTAAAAACTAAATGTTGCCTTAAGATTAAACCAAAATTCACCGTGTTAATGCTAATTCCCAATACGGCATCTCAGCAGCATCCAAAAACTTTCGGGGCTACTTCTGCTCTTAAAATTTAACCAAATAAAAATGGCGTAAGTGTATCCAAGCTATCAAAGAAAGTAAACAGAACTATTTGTGTCCAGATTTTTAAAAGGGTGCATGTTGTTAAAAATTGCTGAAAATTTTTTTCCAGCATACAAATAGCAGGCCAAACTAAAAAATCTTAAAAAAAAAGAAAAGATTTAAAGTATTATTTTCTTATTCCTTGAAAAGACTATGCCAATATAAAACGAACAGAAATTCATTAAAAAGTATTTCCACAAAGTAAGTTTTTCCATGAAAAGTAAAGAACTCCATATACATAAACTACATATATGTAAACATAAATGTTTTTACTTTTATAACTTTAATAAACCATATAATATTAACATTTTGATTAATAAATATCAGTATATGTATATTAAACTGACAATGCACATTCATTTGTGTTGTTTTTCAGTAAAGTGCAAATTATGTTCTGGCCTTGGGAAGGCATAGGGGTTTTGAGCAAAACTTATGTTAATTTCTGCTCGTTTTGAGATTGTCTCGGTTGTTTATTGTAATCTCTGTTCGATTTGAGTTTTATTTATTTATCGATGCTGATTTGTGGTAGTTTCACACTTGGTGGATTATTTGATTTAATTTTTCTCATTTTTGGATTAATGGAGTTCTTTACTGTTCTTTGAAAATCTTATTTTGTGGAGAATGTGTTTTTAATTAATAACTTTAAATAGTGATTAGACTTAGAGTAGAGTCAGAGTTGAATCCGATACCGGAAGAGGTGCTAATATGCGAAAATGTTGAGAGGCAAAGATTTTCTTTCTTAATGAAGTTACAGAAAGGGTTATTTTTCAAAACCTAGTGGGCGACGAAAAATTTGTTTTCTCTCGATTTAAATTATGAATGTACCAAAAATGCTTTTGCTTTCCAGCTTTTGCAAGCTCTCTGGTATCGATAAAATTCTTTGACCACCTTTCATTAAATGTCCTTAGTCTGACATCCTCTCGTTTAAGAGCGCTGCATTTTTCCTGGCAAAGATTTTTAGGATGATACATTTTACAACTTGTTTGTTTTGATATGTGTAACTATATGATAAGTTGTCTTTGAAAATGGTTTCTTATATACTCAAGATAAAATCATACGCTGACGTCACCTTGTTGATGACGTCATTCTCTCTAATGTCTAAATCCCCTTGACTATTTTCCTTTTGATGACGTCATCTTTTTTATTTATTTTCCAAGGCTATTACAATACTGACAAGAATTTTTACTGAATACTGACAGTACAAATTACACAACAAGTCTTAGACTTTTACGTTTAGGGAATGGAAAAAAGTCAATGGCCAAACTCTCGTTGTGTATTACTGTGTAGTAATTCTTATTCGTTTTGAGCTTGACTTGAACATTTAATTTTATTTTTACTTGTTTTACGATTTATTTATTAATCTATGTTAGTACCTGCTATCTCTATGTTTCCTGTGATTGTTTATTTTAATTTCTGTTTGTTTTAGGTTTCATTTATTCTTTAATTGTAATTTTTGGTCGGTTTGAGTTTGAATTATAATAAAAAATTTATTTATGCTGGTCTTAAGTTTACTATGGATCTTCACTTTTCTTTAGAGAATTTTTTTTTTGATTTTTTTTTAATTTTCTGCTTGTATTTGATTGCTAAGATTTTAGTTTTGGCTTATAGTATGAATATATCTCCAGTTTTTCATGTCTCTGATGTAAGAATTAAAATATCTACTTCTATTTTAATAGTTCTAATCAGTGACTTTTTATCTATTCCAACAGCCCCCCTCAACATTCCCTGAAAGTTTCAATTAAATGTCATTAGCCACTGCTGGGATATTTCATAATGTAACGAAACTTGGCACATTGAATTGACTTACAGGTCTTGCATCTTGACCAGCAGCAGGAAACAGGACGAGGTCCTCCTTGTGGCAATGGGGCAGCAGGTTTCATTGGTAATGGAGTCCAGGTATTCCTTGAGGTATATACAGATACATCGTGTTCATCATCCCTGTCACTACTCCTGGTGGTTGACCAGTTCTGGCTACAACTTTTGGAGAGGGTTCTTCTTCGTCTTCAAAATTACTTCCAGCAGCACCTCTGTTACCTATTGGGAAAATAAAAAGAAAATTCGTTCAGTAACAAGAATATTAGAGATATGGTACATCTCGACTGTCCACAGAACTGGTCGGGGTGGCAACCGTGCATTAGCAAACATTACAGATTATTCAAAATGGGACAAAACAGCAAATGATAAAAACAAAAATATTTTTAACATGCTGCATTTACCAATAAAATATTAGATTACAATTATTATTATTGCATCATTACCATTTTCATTTCTGTATTCTTGGTTTCTTTGCCTATTCTTTTTTAAAAATCCACTTATTGGGTTAAATAGTAAAGAGGGATACAATGAAATGATTTTCAGTTTCTATTTGCGTTGCGGGAGCACACTTTGGTTAACGAACTACATAACAGTACTTTACATACCCAACGTCAATTTTGCTTTAGATTTACCGTTTATGCGTGTCATGTGGCTTTTGTCGCAGTAAAAATAAGTTCAAAAGAGTAGCAAAATAAGTTTTAAACTAAGATTAAGATAAAACTAGCAATGTTACTGACATGCATTAAGTGTGATTTGGGAAAGTTTTAAAGGTCAAGGCAGACATAAAAGATACTTCCAAAGGAGCTGTCTAATGATAGTATAGGCCTGTTTGTCTGAAAAAATTACAATAAATAATCGAGTCAAACTCAAAACAAGCATAAATTAAAATGAGTAGGGCTCAAAACCCCTATGCATCCCAAGGCCATAACATAATTTGCTCTTTACTGAACAAAATCCAAATGAATGTGCATTGTCAGTTTAATATACATATACTGATATTTAGTAATTAAAATGTTAATATTATTTGATTTATTAAAGTTATGAAAGTGAAAATACTTATGTTTTTTCAGTAAAGTGTAAATTATGTTCTGACCTTGGGTAGGCATAGGGGTTTTGAGCCCTATTCCTGGTAATTTCAGCTCGTTTTGAGTCTGACTCGGTTATTTTTTGTAAATTCTGTTCATTTCGGGTTTCATTTATTTATCGATGCGGATTTGTGGTAGTTTCACGCTTGGTAAATTATTTGATTTTATTTTTGCTCATTTTTGATTTAATGGAGTTCTTTACATTTCTTTAAAAAAACATGTTTTGTGGAAAAAGGTTTTTTAATTAATAAAAAGAAAGAAGAAAAAGACTAGCAAAACAATCACTATGCTAAACCTACTATGCCTAGTCTAGAGTCACGACTTTACTGAAAATTAGCATCAAATATTGTCACTATTGTACGACTACTACTAACAACTCACTGTAGCAAAAAGCCACCTGAGGTTAAAACAGCTACACCTGCTCCTCCACGCCAATCTAGTAAAAGGCTTCCTCTTTATATCATCCCAAGAAGTTCCCACTTCCCTTAAATATTTCCTTATGAAATCCCCCCACCTGAATTGTATCCCAAAAATGTGTTCCTTATTCACTTTTCGTTTGTTGGCTAATTACCCCCCCCCCCCACAGAGAGAAGACACATAGATCATAGGCAGCGCAATCGCGCTGCCTAAGTAAAGAACAATGTTGGAATAATGTATTATTTATTTTTTTTTCTTTAGACCAGGGCCCTTTGTATTGAAGGAGTTGTTGTAGAAACTTCGTAAAGGGCTCATATGATTGGAAATTAGAGTGGCTTGTGCCCTTTTTAATAGTCAAAAGTGGTTGGAAGGCAACTAACACCCCTTCCACGCCCACCATTTCTCCAAAAACATCCAATCAAAATTTTGAGATAGCCATTTTGTTCAGCGTAGTTGATTTCCACATAGAAATTATGTTTTTGAGGAGGACAATCCCCCAAAACCCACAGGGCAAGGGTTGTAAGTTATGCCCTATGGGGATAAAAAAAAAGTAAAGTAAGTATGACGGCACTAGACCCTTAAGGTCCAAACCGGCAGTGCTGATCTCTGCTTCGTGGCCCTCAGCCAGGAAGTGCAATGGGGGGCTGGGGGCCAGCCATCCTGATTGGAGATTGGTGCAATGGGTTGAGCCATCCTAATTGACGCAATGGGGTGCTGGGGGCTCATTCGATTGGAGATTCAAACGGGTGGTGCCCTTTTTAATAGTCGAAAGTGATTGGAGGGCAACTAACCCCTATACAAGAGTTATTCAGCAGGAGTTACTAGATAAAATATGGCTTGACTTGCGTGTTCTTGCACGTTCATCTCCTACCGACAAGTATTCACTTGTCAAAGGAATTATAGATAGTAAACTGAGTAAGAATAGTGAGGTGGTTGTAGTGCCTGGTGATGGAACTAATGACAGTCCAGCTTTGAAAAAGCCGACGTAGGGTTTGCAATGGGCATAAATGGGACCTAATTTCATGCTTCCTACCCCTGAGATGTGAGTTTCTGAAACTTCAAATAAGCCCAGCTCGAACAGTTCTGAAACTTCTAATAAGTCCAGCTCAAACAGATTATACAATAAGGACATTAAAATCAAACAAAAAGCGAGGAAGCAAATAATTGAAAACTCATACCAGCTGGACTTCCCAGTCCTTGGATTCCTCCTTTTGACTGTAGATCAGTCTTTGGGCTGGCCATCAAAACATGAAAAGACACTCCTTTGATTATATGATCTTCAACACAAAGAATTAGCTACTTCTGGGTCAGCAAAAGTCATGAAAGCAAAGGCTCTAAAAGGACATGGAATAAACACATCAGTCACTTCACCAAATGTTGAAAAATACACTCTAATTTCATCAGGTGTTATGTCTTCCATGCATTGGCCAACAAAAAATATTGCATGGTACTGAGGATTCTCCTGCCTACACATAATTAAAGAAATGAGTAACATTCTAATATATGTAACAAGACAAGTATAAAGAGACGGGGAATATTTGCGCATCTACACCAACACTGCAACTTTTCACCCTTTTTCAATCAAAATGCAACATTTTTTTTGTTTTTTTTTTTAGAAAAACGTTTATTGTCACTGAAAGTAACAAACTTGGATACCGTTTTGACGCAAACTGCTTAATGATTCAATGCAATTGTAAATACCAAAAAGAAAGAAAGACATCTAAACTACCTCCTAAAAGTAAAAAATAAAATATAATTGAATTTAGTCATATGACACCTTATTTGAAAGCCCCTGACATAAATATTCTAAATTTCCAAGTCTTATCCAATAGTTTTTGAACCAAATTTGAATTTGCCATGTTTTTATTTGGGAGGTACTTATATTCAGGGGTAGGGGGTTCATGGAACCTTCTTAGGCAATGAAAACTTCTCCATTTAAGATATACCTTACTATAACCAATCTTTTTACGAATTTTCATTTTTCTGTTTTGTCATGGAGGGTTTGAGAGGAAAAAGGATATGGGAGGCAAAAGAGGATTTGTGTGGCCCTTGTAGGTTTGATGTAGAAAACAACGCTAGTAACATGTTCAGAAGAAGGATAGCTTTCAAATGATTTACTGTTTGATAAGCTATGACAAAAATGAAACACCTCGTTTGGACTACCTCTAGACTACCTCCATAACAGTAAAAAATAAACATAACTGAATATAGTCATGCAACACCTCATTTGAATTTTCAATTTTCCTTTATCATTTATCATTTTCCTTTTCAATTTTAAAACTGTTTTAAATTTTAAAACTGTCCGTTTTTAAAAATTAATTTCCATTTTGTAAATTAAATTGAATAATTCTTAATTTATTAAATTATTGAAATCATTTTTTTCCTCTTTCGATAGTTGAGACTCGTCTATTCTGAATATTTGTTTTTTTGTAATTGAAAACGTAAGTCAATTTTGAATTTAAATTCTTAATTTAACTTGAAAAATTAATTCCTTCTTCTTTGCATTCAACTTGTTAATTGCAGTAATTGCAACTTGTTAATCTAGAATGCCATCATTAAATCCATTAAATTGTTCCCGATTCATGAAGGTGTCGTATTCAAAGAGGTTTGCAATTTCGTTCACTGGGCGTTTAAGATGCTGAGCAAATACGCTATAAGTTTATTCTTTTGTTTTAACATTTCGTTTCCTTGTCCGACTATGTTTAGCATTGTTCCCTGTAAGGCTTCATGAGGTTGGCGGATCATTAAACGGGAATTCCGAAATGCAAACCAACGGGCGGGAGTTCCCTCAGCTAAAATAAGGGTCGCCATGCTCAAAGCTTTTTATAAGATATAAGACAATATATAAAACAATACAAAAAATCTATTCTAGATATTCTAAGATATAGACTGCTAAAAACAGCCCAAAAACAGACGAAAAAACAGCTATATATCCAGCTATTCATAAATACCAAGCCATGAACCTACTTCCCCTCCAGGACTGTTAATGTAAATGTAAATTGGGTCACTACTTTGGGATTTCAAGTCGGTCAGCTGGGTAGCCACCAGCTGGGAAACATCTGCATTGATCCAACCCGTTATAAAAATGTTACGCTCGTTATGCACACTCCCGGTCATAAAATCTCTAAATGAAGTTAGAAATGTAGCGTTTGAAGCTGCCTTAGGTTGGCCGCACATGGCAGCTTGTGTCATCCAAGAGGGAGGAAGAGACTGAGACTTCACGTTTGAGTTCATCCATAGAAAAAACCTATTTTTAACAGGTGAAGATTTAGGCGCACTCATAGTAAAAACTCTTCAGGAAGAGCTAAGCGGTGAAGGCGACAAAAGCTGCGAGGGTGACTCCTGTTCTATGGGTAAATTGGTAAATTTAATTCTGATGCGGGCCAAACTGTGCTTCATAACCCTACTAAGAATACCCAAAACCTGTTACGTTTGAAACGTTTCTTCTAAGCAGCAGCTTTTCAGTACAGGCTTCTGTTTTTCCGTCTAATAATTGTAGGATTTTCGTTTGGACACAGATTGATGGCCAGAAAGCACAACCTTTGTCAATTTTACCTGCTTCAGTCCTAAAACGAGGCTATTGTTAGTTTGAAAAGCTCAACCAGTGACGAATTATAAGAAAATGTTACTATATAGTGGCGCCATCTATTGAACCTAGTAGTGGAACCACCACAGGAAAATGTGAGGAGGCAAGGATTTTTTGTTAATTTTTTTAACGAAGACACGCGAAAAGGTGTTTTACAACCTAGGAGTTTTATTCTCCCCTCCCAATTAAATCCCCTGTCTCGTAAAACTGTATGCAACCCCTGTCTCATAAAAGGCCCTTGTTTCCAAGACCGTGTTTAGAAGGGGAGGTGAGAGGTTTGACTCTCCCCCCCCCCCCAAAAAAAATCTGACTCATAAAACATAACAAAAATGAATACCAGGAAATTCTTGATGCGCTTTTTTTAAACGTAAAACCTTAAAGAAAATCCTTTTGCAACCCCCACCTACCACCCACCCACCCAAGAAAAAACCTGGATACGGCCCTACTTGTCTCTGTAGTTTCATTATCAATTTTTGTCCCCGAAAATGAATTGAACAGAAGTTAATCTCAATCCATTTCTTTCTTGCTTCTAGGAAGGAATTATCCAGTCATTCGTTGAGGACTCAGAAGAAAGTAGCACGGTTTTGATGGCCAATTCAACAATAGTAAACCCTGATGGCTCATTCATGGTTATGCTCGAGGGCAGTGACACCTTTACTATAATACCCGCTGATTCTTATCGGTATACTGAAGATGGCTCTCTACAGATTTTGCAGGACTGAATTTCTGTTTTATTCATGTGAATGAGACTTAACTTAGTATATTTTCTGGTAATTAGGGTTATTGGACCTGCTATATTGAAGGAACAGATTGACTATGTTGAACTGGCGATAACATTCAGAAGTTGGTTTTGAGTGACTGAACATTTTAGACACACCAGGGGTAGATCCAGAATTTTTTTAGGGGGAGGGGGATTAGGCTGATCTGATAAACTTGCGTTAGGAGCAAATTTAATTAACGCAAACCTGAGTTAAATAAGTAAATGACACTACATTAGACTACGCTAGGGGGCGCTCCCTCGCCCCCACCCCCCGGATTCGTCCTAGAGACACACATTTCAAAATTCTTAGACTACTTATCATAGTAGCAAATTTATTTTTCTGGCCTGTCAGTCTCTTTAATGAAATTCAAAAAATATGGATTGTTCAACTATAATTAACCTCTTTGATATCAAAAACATTTCAATTAGCACTCGGCTGTGTGTTCTGAACATCAAAAGCCAAATTCTCCCAAAAATTTAACGTCAAGGAGGGATTTACCCACATGGATTTTATTTGGACCCCTCTCCCAGATTTTGAAACAATCTTTTCGGGGGTGTTTTCATTTAAAAATATTTTCTGCAGTATTTTTTTTGTAAAAAACAAAAATTAAAAAGTGGCAAAATCCTCCACCCTCCTATAGTTTGAAAAACATATTTTTCAAACTCTTCAGTCGGAGGGTCGTAGGAAGCCAAATTCAATTTAGTTTCAAACTTTACAATTAAAATATAATCACTGTCAGTTGAACTAGGGCTTACGAGGTTCTTTAGTACCCACTCTTGGTGCTTTAGTAGAAGAAGGGTGATTTAAAACCAAGCTTCGTCACTGCCTTAGACCTGTTTAGACTTCAGCCATTATTGAATGGTTAAAATAAACTTCAGGCTATAAAAAATTCGAACTACCACTCGAGAGCCCTATTACGTCTATTGTTTTTAGTGTAAATAAAATAAGAGAGATTCGGAGAAGTTATATATATATATATATATATATATATATATATATATATATATATATATATATATATATATATATATATATATATATATATATATATATATATATATATATATATATATATAACTCAGTGACATATTTAATCTACTACTTATAAATATATATAACTCACTGACTAGGCCTATATAAGTTATTTACAGAAATATATAACTCACTGACATATTACACCTACTAGTTATAAATATATATAACTCACCGACTAGGCCTATATAAGTTATATACAGAAATATGTAACTCACTGACATATTTAACCTACTACTTATAAATATATGTAACTCACTGACTATACAGGTTATATACAGAAATATATAACTCAGTGACATATTCAACCTACTAATTATAAATATGTATAACTCACTGAATAGGCCTATATAAATTATATACAGAAGTATATAACTCACTGACATATTTAACCTACTACTTATAGTTGTTATATAAATATATATAACTCACTGACTATAAAGGTTATATAGAGAAATATATAACTCACTGACATATTTAATCTACTACTTATAAATATATATAACTCACTGACTGGTTCTACTGCTACTAAGACTACTACTATTACTATTACTACTGCTACTACTGCTACTACTACCACTACTACGATTATTACTACTGATCCTACTGCTACTACTACTGTTAGAGATAAGATAAGGTTTATTCATAATCAATTAATCATATAAGAAAACACATTGTGCTAATCCCCCAAAGGCTCCTAGGCCTGTAATAGAGGGGAATACATACCGTTTAAATCAAGCACTAAATCAATAGAAAAAAATTAGAATACGCCTACATTGAAAAGTCCAATCAATTCATACAATCCAACCACAACACTCCTAATCCCCCTTGAAAGGCTCCATGGCCAGGGATACAAGGGGAAATGAGAAAAAAAAGAAAAGAAAATACAATATATCCAAACAACCATAAAAAAGAAATCAATCGCCAAACAACATATAAAAAATAAAAAAAGACCATACCTGAGGCCTGGGAGTCATAGCGCAGAGAAGACCACCATGAAACAGGACTAAACATTACTGCTAAAATTCTACTACAACGACTACTGCTATTACTCTACTACTGCTACTGCTACTACTACTAATTTTAATTCCACTACTACTTCTAATACACCAACAACAACTACTACTACCACTTAATTTTCCAGATTTGCTTATTTTAATGGCTCGTTTTCAAAATTTTCACACCACTTCTCATGCATTATCGTTCTACATTTTCGACAGAGACACCTTACAGAGACACCTTAAGTTCCAGCTCATTTTTATTATATGAGCTTCATCCGGAAAATCTTGAAGTATCAATTTCCATACTTCAATCAATTTTTGTTCTCGAGAAATTATACATCCCATCTCTGCAGATTTTCGGACCATTTCCAAAAACTCATTACGTGAGGAATAGTATTCCCAATCATTTTTATGAAATTTTATTTTTTTCGGACGATAGTTCTTCATGTTCTTCCTGAGTTTTCTGGTTTTCTTTTGCGTAATTTCCTTTTGCGGTAAACTATATTTTTACTCCTGCGAAGAGTGAAGTTTTCTTTTCTTTTGTTGTTACCAGATTATACAAATTTTCAGTTAGGCTTAATTTTACACCCCCATAATGATACATATTCTCGTTGGCAGGGAAGTGTGACCTGTATTTCTCGATGAATTCCCATGCGTCTTCGATACTTTCTAGCTTTTGCAGTTCTTCTTTTACTGATTCTTTTATTTTTCTCATCTCTGTTGGAAGATAAAATATGCCAATTGGACAAAATTCATATTCAATTGACTATTTTTTTGGTATTGTTCAAATTTTGACGCAGCTGCGTCATTTTTATTTTCTCAGGAAATTCCAGACGCAATATCACACCCTTGGATGTCAATGACTGCATCAAAGCCATATTTACTCTCCACTCGTTTTAGAAATATATAACTAAATATATAGAAATATATAACTTAGAGTCACAGCCCAACTTCAATTTATTTGCAATTTTTAAGATATCTATGATAAGTTTCAGATATTATTTTCAATTCAAATGGGAATAAAGACTACAATTGATGGATTTCAAATCTAACTGTTCATCATTTTATCATTGTTTTAAAAATCTAGGTTAATGATTTACTTCAGCACTTAATTTTTAACTCAAAATGTTTTTTTGGTACACACTTTCTATCTGAAAAAGCTTATCCGACCATTTAAAAAAATATTCTTTATGAAGGGTGAGAAGCAAAGAGAATTAAAGCGACTTATTCTGCTGATTCTAAACATGTATAGAATAGAATAGAATAAAAGTTTATTCTTAAAACTTTTCACAAACGATAAATCGCCGAATATAAGTTCGTGCCACACAAAAAAAAATTAAGTAAACAACAACCATCACAAAAACTTCAATGAAATTAGGATCAGGAACACCAAAACATTAAAAAATATAAACAGACAAAATACAAATAGAAATTAAACAATTAAGAAAAATATTAAAGTAACTAAAATAATGTCATATCATCCTTTAGGGACCTTCCTGACACCAAAAAATAGACCAATTTTTTTTTATACCGAAAAAAAAACCAAAAAGGGACCTGGTCCAGCTGTTGTTTAGCATATAGATGACACAAATGACAAAATACTCAATTCACACCGATCTCCCCAAAGTCTGGAATAAGCACGGTCAGCAACGATCCGCCTAGAGTGTCATCATGTTCTGGAAAGACATCAAGACTATCCAGCCCATAAGCTTTACATGTGGATCTTCTCAAGTTTTTATTTATTTATTTATTTATTTTTTCTTGATTTTTAACTATGAATGTACGAAAAATGAAAAAATAACATAAGTAACCACTGCAGTTAATGACCAGAAAGTCCTCGCGACTTTTCAAAACCACATGTTTGTTTATTTGTTTTTTGGCTTTGCTTCCTTTAGACTACTTCAGAAGTGCAGTTATCAGCAACTGCTTTTTTTCTGTTACAAAAAAAAAATTTCGAGACAACAAAATGTGAAGTTAAAAGTGAATAACAGTTCCCACTCCTCGATTTCTTTTAGTTGGATTTTTTTTTCATCGTTTTTAAATTTTCAGTCACTATGGGCCAAGGATAATTCTTTGCTAGGTTGTGGCTACCGCTGCAACAACAATATAAGAATTAGGTAGGTAAGGGTTTGACATAAATAGTTACTTTGCTTAAATTATTAGTCCATTAAGAGCAAGCTGAGAAAAAGGTAAAGGTAACTAAAGGTATCTAAAGGTATCTAAAGGTAACTAACACACAAAAAAACTTACTGGCTAAAGTACATGGACATGGCTTAATTTTGCAAAAAGGATTTTTTAGGAGCTTGAGATATATTTTATGGACTTTTAAGGACCTACTCTAGTTTTAGGGACTTTTATGAACCAAGTGGACCAAGGACCTATAAAGGACTTTTATGAACCAAGGACCTACTCTAGTTTTATGAACCAAGTGGCAGCCCGGCTCTCGCCAATGGTTTTTGGAAATCTCGCAAGCAGTCAACATAGTGTTGGCGTTTGCCAATGCACACCAGCTCTAGCCAATGGTTTTGGGAAATCTCATAGTCTAAGGAGCCAGGTATAAAGCTCTAAGAAATTAACATTCTAGAAAGAAGATATTATTCAAAAGATAGAAGCTAAACAGGCAGCAAGTAAATTGCAAATAATTAATCAGATAATTACAAATTATACATATAGTATCTTTACATGTGAGTAATAATTGTGTATGTATTTATGTATGTCTGTATGTTCTCGAAAACGGCTCCATATTTTTTCGGGAAAATTGGTATCTTGGGATATTCCCGCATAAAAAAACGATCTAGATAAGTCACAAGAAAAATAGTTAAGAGCCTTAATTTAGGCTTTGGCAAGTGACATCATGTACTATGGTATTACATCATACATGGGCGCTGGCAAAGGGGAGCAGGGCCTCCCTGGAAATTTGGGACTATTGGGTAATTATAAGGAAACCAAAGGAAAGAGAGCAGAATAGGGAAAAAACCATGAAGAAAATGTCTTTGCCCCTTTGTTGGCTGCCTGCCAATAGATTTTGACCCATAGTAAGGAAAATATAAGTTCTAACTTGTGACTGAGTAACTCTTAACCAGTTTTCAGCAAACATTTTTTCTATATGATTCGGTTGGAGCAAAAACAAAATCGAATTCTTCATAGTAATGAATGGTAAGTAAATAACGATCCTTGTCAATAACGAAAGTAAAAGAGCTTAACTACTGATAACATTCAGTTAAAGATCAGCTTTTTATGATGATTCTAAATATGTATTTGTTTATTAGTAATTAGTGCAGTTATTAGAACACAAGAATATAATTATAGAAAATCATATAATTTATAATTATATAAGTATACAATTATGTAAGAATATAATTATAATAATTATGTAAGAATATAATTATAATAATTATATAGTTTATAATTATAGAAAAAACAAGGAAAACAACTTAATAAGGGGCAATTCAGGTAAGAATATGCCGTCAACTTTTGCTTGCATTGCAAGAGTACCCATGAGCTGATAATGAAGCCACTATAATCAGAAATGTTTCCCTTGAACGGAATTTTGGAATTTTCCCTCTGAACGGATGCGTTTTTTGTGCTTTATTAAATTTTTTTTCCAGGAGTGATTGTATTGACAGGAATGATAGAAGTGATTGTATCTAGTTGTTACTTTGAAAAAGATTTAATTTTTTACAGTTACAAAGTATAAAGCTGTCAAATATACTGGCTTTTCGTGTTCATAATTATATTAGAAATATTGGATTAAAATTTTTTATTTGATTTTATTAATCTTAGTTTTGATTCTTTACTTGAAATAAACTGCTTTGATAATGCGTTACTTTTCATAAGCATGAGTCTAAAGGTATTAAATATTTTGGTGGTTGATAACCAAGTTCAAAACTGTTGATATTGCTGAAAAATATCCGTCCAACGCTTCGGCATTGCTCAACAGAACTGAATGCTGGGAGTTTATATCTTAGTTTTTGTAAGCAGGGTATTCATTTGTCTATTTTTCGTGATCACTTACCAATTTCACTTTCATATACCTTTACTTTCATTGAAATACTTTTCCCATTGCCTTCAGAAAATTGTTCGTATTTAAGCTTCATTAAATAAAGAAAAAATAACAATTTTCTTTAACTGAAAGTAAGGAGCAGCATTAAAACTTAAAACGAACGGAAATTATTACGTATATGAGGGGGTTGCCCCCCTCCTCAACACCTCTCTCATCACGCTACAGTTTTTTTTGTACTTTAAAAAAAAGTTAATTATTGTTCTAATTAAACGACCCGTGTGTTTCAGGAGTCGTTTTTAAAGAATTGGGACAAGATTTAAAATTTAGCGTAAAGACCGAGGTGTTGAGGAGGGGGCAACTCCCTTCATACATGTAATAATTTCTGTTCGTTTTAAGTATTAATGTTGCCCCTTACTTTCAGTTGAAAAAAATCGTTTTTTCTGATCGTTTTTTAAATAACGCCAGGATACCTGGCTCCACCCCCACGGAAAAGTCCCCCTCCCCATAGAAATATCATCTCTACAATTCAATCCTGGTGAAAATTTACCCTGGACAATTACCCTTAACATCTCCACGCGTAAAATTTAATCGGTAAAGAGAAACCAAGACATATAAAGCGATTTCGTACATGAATTCTGGCAAATTAACCCAGCGTAAAATTTCCTCTGAATATTCCATCCCCTCGAACTTATCCTCTCCATTAAATTCTTCCAGAAGAAAATTCGTCCTCCCCTCCCCACTTGAAAAATCTATGCACTTCCCCATAACAAATAAAAGAATGGGCGAATTTTTTAACCTTTCCCCAGGGGCTTTAGAGGGTCATATTATCTCAAAAGACGTTGTTATTGGGTCTTTCAACTACGCTGAACAAAATAGCTATCTCAAAATTTTGATCGGACAATTTTGGGAAAAAATGGCACGGGAGGGGGCCTAGTTGCCCTCCAATGTTTTTGTTCACTTAAAAAGGGAACTAGAACTTTTCATTTCCGCTAGAATGAGCCCTCTCTCGAAGTTCTAGGCCGACTGGGTCTATACGATCACTGCTGGAAAAAAACACGCACTGTTTGATTATGAATCAAAATCCGGGTTGCAGCGGTAGCTAGCAACCTAGTAAGAGATCCAAACAGAGGTCATTGAAATATTGATCTTTTTTCTGTGTTACCAAAAGTATTGTATTCTTAAAATTTTACAGTTTCACGAAATGTAATTAAACAAATAGAAAAGGTTTTTCAACTAAAGTAAGGAGCAAGTTTAAAACTTAAAACAAATATAAATTACTCTGTATATAAGGGGGACTGCCCCCTTCTCGACACCTTACTCATTAAAAAAAAAGTTTTTTAGTGCTTCCAATTTTGTTTTTTAACAATTGCAATTTTTCTTTACAAATTTGGACAAAATCTAACATTAATAGCGAAGAGTAAGTATTTAAAGAAGAGACAGCCCTCTTTATATAAAACATAGTCTGTTTAAATAAGTCTCAAATTTGTGCTTTGCTCCTAGTAGAAAGGCTCTTTTTTTATTTAATTTCTGATTGTTTTCCAAATGACATCCAGGCCATACTGAGAAATAATTTTAGGTACTAGTCTCTTAAATCCCTGGTTAATTGCTTTGAAAATGTGTAAATGGATAATTATAAGTCAATTAGTACCGTCTACGTTTAAACTTTTAATTTTAAATTTTGGATAAAATTTGAATCAAAATGTGTCAAAATTAAAAATGATAACGATGATGATTGGGATTTTGACATGGATAAGGTCATCAATGCCTACTATACCTATGTAAAAAAAAAAAGATTCAGCGATATGTACTTCATAATGACGAAAGATAAGCCGAGGTGCAAAGAAGCAAACAAATATAAAATGATAGCGATGATGATTGGGTCTTGGATTTTTACATGGATAAGGTTATCAATACCCACCATACCTTTGAAAATCAAAAATATGGACTGGATAAATTGTTGGAAGAAAAAGAAGTTTATTTTGTCCCACCACCTGAACAATTAAAAGAAACACAGGTTCTGCACTACGTCTTTCATAATGACAAAAGACAAGCCGAGGAAAAAGTTGAGGGTCCAATAAAAAAAATATGTAATTTTACAAAGGCACCACTTCTAATTTAAGGTCCATTTGGACGTCATTGTATCAAGAAAAGGCTCAAATTGTCTGCGTTTATAGTAACTGCTTTAATGACTATAATAAAGAGAAGCAGTTCAGATGTCTCGAGGATAAAGTGGTGAAATAACAAAAGGTGACCGTTTTGAGGCGGAAGAAACAAGATCAAATTCCTGTTGATCAGCTTATGGTTGGTGATATTTATTTATCGAAATATGGGGACATAGTACCAGCAGCTGACGTTTTAGTTGTGACTGCACGAGATCTAGAAGTGAGTGAATCCTCATTAAAGGGAGAATCAGAACTTCTAAAGAAGACTCCGGAGGTTTTACTATCTTCTGGTTCGCAAGTCAAAGAAGGTTACGGAACGGTACTTATTACCGCCGTTGGTAAAAACCCTAAAGTTTATGTGAAAATTATCAGACTTAAAAGAAAACCAAGGAGAAAAGAAAGAGAAAAAGAAAAAAGAATTTTTTCTTTTTTCAATTTTTTCTTTTGTATTAGAAGAGACAACGATATTGAAGCACAAATTCCAGAAAAGAAGACAACAGAAGAGAGAAAGCAGAGAAGTAAGTCAAGAAGTGTATAACAAATGAAACTGGATCACTTAACAAAGAAAATCCTTATATTCGGAGTGGCTATTCCAGTACTGACTGTTCTCAAACTTACAATACGATTTTCGGTTCAGGAATACCGAATTGAAAAAAAATGCCAATTTAAGTAGTCTGCCTTCCTGAAGGATTTTCTTTAGCTGTTACAATGTCACTGGCTTATTCCGTAAATAAAATGCTAAAGATAGCAATTTAATTAAACATTTCGATGCTTGTGAGATCATGACGCAGTGAGATATGCTTGTGAGATCACCGAGCGCCAATGACGGAGTAGGTTTTAGGCTTCTGCAGTGAGACAATACCCAAACTCTTGTTTGTAGTTATTTCTATTCGATTCAAACTTGATTTGCATATTCAATTTAAGTTTCACTCGTTTTAAGATTTATTTATTCATTTACATTAATACATATTGTATGTTTGTTCGCAAATTTAAATTCTGTTCGTTTTAAGTTTCATTTATACTTTAATAGCAAAATATTTGTTTTCGTTTTAAGCTTTGTTTTCATATTCAATCTAAGCATTACTCGCTTTAAAATCTATTTATTCACTTATATTATTACTTGTTGTATGTTTTTGCTATGATTGTTTCTTCAGTTTCTGCTTGTTTTGCGTTTCATTTATTCTTTAATAGTAATTTCTGGTCGTTTTTATTTTTTATTTTAACAGGTATTTTTATATACTGATCTTAATCTTAAAATGGCCTTTACATTTCTTTTAAAAAATTATTTATCAGAAAGTTTTTTTAATTAGTTGTAATAAAGAACGACCCCTTGCCTATACTAAATTTTATACGCCACTTAATTATAGTATAGGTTAGTAATTCCACAGATAGCTTGGCACTGGAACATCGTAGAGAGTTGTTTAATGGCTCATTTTAAGGGAAATTAATGGGGTTAAAAAACCTTTGTAATTTTATAATAAGATAGCAAAAGATAGCAATTTAATTCAACATTTCTATGCTTGTGAGATCATGGGAAATGCAACAGCTATTTGCACTTACAAGACAGGAACTTTGACAGCGAATCAAATATCTGTGGTTAAGTCGTATATTTGTGAAATGGAACGACTTCACCCTCTTTTGGACGATTCACTTCCAGATGATGTCAATAAACTGCTGTCAGATGCAATATCAATTAACAACGCATATACAACGAGGATTGAGCCACCAAAGAAACCAGGAGATTTAGAAGTACAAAATGGCAATAAAACGGAATGTGATTTGTTTAAAATGATTTTAGAAATAGGCTATAAGTATGATGACATGAGGGAGAACCATCCCGAGTCCCACTTTCACAAAATATATCCATTTAATTCTACAAGGAAGTCGATGAGCACGGTGATAAGACTCCCAAACGGAGACTACAGAGTTTTCATCAAAGGAGCAACGGAACTTATACTGAGCAATTGTTCTTATGCTCATGGGAAGAGTCGTCAGCGTGAGATTGTGTCATTAGATTTTACAAAATATAGTGCCTCACACAGAGTATGGCCATAAAAGGTCAGCGTACAGTATGCATTGCCTATAAAGGTTATGTATTCATGAAGGCAGACAAGAACCAAATACTAGTAGAAGCTGAACCAGATTGGGAGGAGAACTCAATTATGAGCAATTTAACGTGTCTGGCTGTTATCGGAATTGCAGATCCTATTAGACCAGAAGTACCAGATACCATTGAAAAATGTAAAATACGGGAATAATCGTTAAAATGGTGACTGGTGACAATGTTATCACTGCAAAAGCGATTGCAAAAACATGTGGGATATTGACAAATATAAGGAATTAGCATATAATGGACGGAACACAATCTAACCAAAGAATACGGGACAAAAATGTGATAATTCAGCAGGAGTTACTAAATAAAATATGGCTTGACTTGCGTGTTCTTGCACGTTCATCTCCTACCGACAAGTATACACTTGTCAAAGGAATTATAGATAGTAAACTGAGTGAGAATAGAGGAATAGTTGCAGTGACTGGTGATGGAACTAATGACAGTCCAGCATTGAAAAAGCCGACGTAAGATTTGCAATGGGCATAAACGGGATAGACGTGGCCAAAAACGCATCGGATATCATTATTACAGATGATACCTATGCATGCATAGTGGGAGCGGTTATGTGGGTCGAAACATCTACGACAACATCTCTAAATTTCTACAGTTTCAATTGACTGCTAACGTAGTAGCATCGATAGTTGAAATAGTAGGAGACAGTGTCTTCCTAGCACCTCCGTTAAAAGCAGAACAAATGTTATGGCTGAATCTTACCATGGATTCACTTGCATATTTAGCCCTTGCTACAGAAACACCTCACCCTGACTTACTTGAGCGTCGTCCATATGGCCGTAAAAAACCCATACTATCAAGAGGTATTTTCAGAAATATTATTGGACAGGCTATTTACCAGATTACAGTTCTATTCATTCTCATGTTCGCCGGACAGAAGATCCTAGGCTTAGAGGATGGATACGCAACTGACCCGAAAAAAAAACACAAGAAATTCGTTTCAAAATACTGTTCAATATATTCTTTATGATGACGTTCTTTAACGAAATAAATTCAAGAAAACAGCACGGTCATAGAAATGTATTCAAAGGGATAACGTCCAATAAGACATTCCTTATAATATGGTGTATAACTGTAGCAATTCAAACAATAATGGTGCATTTTCGATACAAAGTATTATCATCTGTCCCATTGGGCCTATGGCAATGGGGTATTTCCATAGCGTTTGGTATTGGTACTATAGCATGGTATCAGTTAGTTGTAAGTATTAAGGTTAAAAATATTCCAAAAGGGTTTGAATTCAAGGGAGGAGATCCAAACACGTGGTAGGGCTTAGTGGTTTAGTGGAATACAAAGTTGCGAAATATGCTTACCTTTATAAGCAGTCTTAGAGCTGGAATCAAAGATCCCCACGAATCTGAGCAAGGGAAAAATAGACCAATTTATACATACTTGAATAACATGGAGTCAGTATATCCAAATATTAGCAACATCTGAATTAAAAAACGCAAAAACCATAATAAAAAAAATTCGCTGTTATCTTGGCGTTTCAGGGGGTGGGGAAACAATCCCGAGAACCGTTTTCTTGGCAACATGAGCAGTGTATATTTTGTTTCTCTTTAGAAACGTAGAATAGTAAATAAGCCTGATTTGTTAAGAAGCAAATAAACTTTAATTACTAAAAGTATGACAGTATGCGTCACAGAAATACTAATTATCCTTTAAAACGGGCTTCCAGATGAAGACTTTTCATTCTTAGTATCAAAGTGTGGTTGGATTGAGGAATTCCCAAATTAGCCGTACGCAAGATCATGCCTCCTGCGGACAAGTACCCACATTTCCGAATGATTATCAGTAATTACAATTCTGTTAAGATAAAAGTTTTAAATTTCGTTGCAACTGACACTGAGGAAATCGGTTGTTGGTTTGTTAAAGAATGTTCAATTTTTACTGTCTCGGGCAAAAACTTAGCCAGAGATGAAGATTCCCTCAACTGAATAAATTTGTAACTGAAGAAAAGGATTAATTATCAAATTATACATTAATTATGTTAACAAAATATTTAACTAATTAAATTGAATAGATTAATTCAATAGCACAATACTGATTCAATTATTTATTGAAGTATAATAATAAGGTACAACGTTGACTAGGTAAGCTGGTTTACTAAAGACACGTAAGAATGTAAACTTGATTCTAAATGGTGATTATTTTCGGTTAGCCAAGAATCGACCCTTTTATATTTCTTACCTTAAGTAGCTTCCGATATGGAAAGTTAACACGGTTGAGGAATAAAAAAGGCAAATTAAGAGAACGAAATAATAGGAATTTTTGGTCTTGTTTTTAATGAAAAACCTTTGAATTAGGTATTTTCACATCACACCATCTACCATTGATACGATGACGCTGTGATAAAACGCGCAATTGTGAATCATAAGAACCAAATCGTATGAAACCAAAACCTTTAGATTGGCCAGTCTATTACATTTACAATGTGCTTTTTGTGCAGGTGTGCTTGAAAACTGGGAAGAGGGCGATGTGCCTATAAATGAACATAGGAAACACTTTGAAACATGTCCTTTTGTCCAAGGAGGTAATGTGGGAAACATTCCAGTGAAACCTTCTACTTTAACTGGAGGCTATGACATTTTTGAGCGATACAAGGGATGTAGAAGCTACAGTCAAAACTATATTAATTTTCATCTGCAACCACCAAGCTATACCTCCCAACCTTTACTGTTACAAGAAAAACGTACTGCTCTTAAGCGAGAGGATTTTAGACTAAGGACATTTAATGGAAGGTGGTCAAAGGATTTCATCGATACCAGAGAACTTGCTAAAGCTGGATTCTTTCTTTTGGGTGACAAGGTTGACAGTGACAAGGTTAAGTGTGCTTTTTGTGCAGGTGTGGTTGAAAACTGGGAAGAGGGTGATGTGCCAATGGAAGAACATAGAAGACTTTTTGAAATATGCCCCTTTGTGCGGTGACGTGATGTTGGAAACATTTCAGTTGAACCTAAAAAAGGCTTGGAAGTCCCATTTATAAGTTTACCTCCTAGTATATTTGGTGGGAAAGATATTTGTGAGCGGTGCCATGTTTTGAGAAGCCTTAGTCAAAACGATAGTTGTTTTCAGCCACAACCACCAAACCTGTTTTGGGTATCACCTAGTGGATTGCAGTGGGTATCTCCCAGTGGATTGCTGTGGGTATCTCCTAAATTGTGGTGCTGATTTGCATCTTCCAAAATAGATACATTTTCTTTTGGAGGTGTATCTTGGTAGTTGTATTGGAGATTTATCTTGAAGAAATATAGAGGAACGTACTGCTCTTAAAAGAGACGATGCTGGATTAGAAATTTTAATGAGAAGTAGGCAAAAGAATTCAGAGTAAAGCTGGATTATTTTTTCCTTTGAATTTGTGTTGTTTTCCTGATTTAAAATTTGTACTTTACAAAATAAACTTTGAATAATAAAAGCGATATATTGATAATCAAAAGAAAATTAGGATCCTAGTAATGCATGAACTTGTTATCTCAGATAGTATCGAACATAGGTTAATGAAACTTTCAGAAATGATTCCAAGATATGAATTATACCCTGGGAAGCTGGTACATTAAGCAGGAATCTGGTAGTTTAACGCTTGGTAGATTATCTGATTTTATTTTTGCTCAGTTTCGTGTTTAATGGAGTTCTTTACTTTTCTTTGAAAAACTTATTTTGTGGAAAAAGTCATTTTAATTAATTTCTGTTCGCTTTATATTGACATAGTCTTTTCAGTGAAAAAGAGAATAATAGTTTAAATCTTATCGTTTTTTTTAACTTTATAGTTTGGCCTGCTATTTGTATGCTGGAGAAAATTTTCCATCAAGACATGGCTAATTGTAGACAGAGAAAAGCCAAGATAAATAGTCCAGGTAATTGAGAGGCAAATGTTTAAATGGCGTGGGCACGGGTAAATGGCAGGAGTATGCATGACTCTCTTATTGGACACATACTTGTTTGTTAGTTTTTGGTATTGTCTCAAACCGATAGTAATTTTCGGCAACAACCACCAAGATTGTTTTGGGTATCTCCCAGTGGATTGTAGTGGGTATCTCCCAGTAGATTGGAGTGGGGATCTTGCAGTAGATTGGAGTGGAGATCCCGCAGTAAATTAGAGTACGCATCTCGCAGTAAATTGGAGTACGGATCTCGCAGAAGATTGGAGTGGAGACCTCCCAGTAGATTGAAGGTACGAATCTTGCAGTAAATTGGAGTACGGATCTCGCAGTAGATTGGACTGGAGATCTCCCAGTAGATTGGAGTGACAATCTCCCTGTAAATTGTAGTACAGATCTTGCAGTAAATTGGAGTACGGGTCTCGCAGTAAATTGGGGTGGAGATCTCCCAGTAGACTGGAGTGGGGATCTTTATGACCAGAAGTATCCATAACGAGCGTAACGTCTTTATAATGGGTTGGATCGATGCAGCTGTTTCCCAGCTGGTGGCTACCCAGTTGACCGACTTGAAATCTCAAAGTAGTGACCCAATTTGCATTTAAATTAACAGCCCTGGAGGGGAAGTAGCTTCAGGGCTTGATATTTATGATTTAATTGAAATTATTTAAAAACGGATAGTAGTCAACACAATCTGTTACGCAGAAGCAATGAGCATAGTGAGCCTTATTTTAGCTGCAGGAACTCCCGACCGTCGGTTTGTATTTCAAAATTCCTGTTTTATGATCCACCAACCTCATGGAGCATTACAGGGAACAGCGTCAAACGTAGTCAGACAAGCAAATGAGATACAAAATCAAAAGAATAAACTTATAGCATTATATGCTATTCATCTTAACCGCCCAGTGAACGAAATTGCAAACTTCTTTGAATGCGATTCCTACATGAATCCGGAACAAGCCTTAGAATTTGTATTGATTGATAGCATACTAGATTAACAAGTTACTTTGTTAATTAGTTACTATCAACTAGAATTAGTTGTTTACCATATCGTAACAATTTGTTTTATAATAATAAATAATTTTGTTAATTACAAAAGGTTTCTATATACAGCAGTTTCCTTTGAAATGAGTCATTACACAGCTCTTAATGACCACGAAATAGCCCTTCAAATGAGCCCTTTTTGAAGTTTCTACGACAACTCCTTCGATACAAAGTGCCACGAAAAAAATGCCACGAACAAAGACCACGAAAAAAATAAATAAGACATTGTGCCAACATAGTTCTTTACTTAGGCAGCGCTATTGCCCTGCCTATGAGCAGCGCTATTGCAATGCCTATAAATTCTATTTATATTAATTTTAAGAGTGAAGAACAAAAACTGGTAATTGCAAGAACTGGACTTACTTCAACAATCAGATATCTTTGAAAAGTTGCATTACGAAAAGATAAAACACCCTACAAGTCAAAGAATCTTCATGAAAGGCATATCATCAGGCTCAGTCTATCAGAGAATCCTACTATAGGGGTTTCAAACTCCTATCTGCAAAAATATGGAATTTTGTGTGTTTTGCCAGAAGAAAGATCATGGATGCGTGTTTATTTGTTTATTTGTTATGTTTTTTCTCCTAGGGCTGATCTTATCAACCCAGTGGTCCTAGAATGTCGTAAGAGTGCTTATTTGAACAGAAACTGAAAGTGTTAGTGGTTTTTAGTGATGTAATTAAAAAAAAAATTTTGAAAATAGAATAATTTTTACAAAAAACTGTAATGGAATCAATTTTCAAAAACCTCAAAATTTTCCAATTAAAGTTACCCAAGTAAAATAAAATCACCCAAAATATGAACCTGTAAATTCAAGTAACCTTCAGATCAAGCAAGACTCAAACGTTCAATTCAAAATAGTAAAACAAATGTGTTCTATTCAAACATACATTGTAAGAGTCTTTCCCCCAGAAAATGTAATAAATAAATCCACATCCGCGTCATCAAAGCATGCAATAAATATCAGTCTGATCAAATCTTATATGACAGATGAATAAAAATGTAATTTAACTCTTAAGAGCTTGAATTTCCAAACTATCAAGAGATGGTAGAATTTATTATACAAAGAAATAGTCACTCGAGATACAAAATATATTTGTGTAATCTAATTGCATTGTTCTGAAAACTAAGTTTAAAACTATATATCCCAATGTAACTAAATCGTATTGTCCCTTAACAACTTTCACAGAAATAAATTATAAGTCTTCTGGAAACTAAGTGACACCTCGCCAGCAAAAAATTACAATGTAAAACTTTGTTTTGTTAAGAAAAATTCCAAAGTGATATCTTAAAGTTATAAATCGTAATTAAACCCAAGTAGCCCATTGGTATTTACCTATTCAATAGAAATATAGGTCATATTGTTGAACCAATAAAATCAGCGTAATGTACTTTTTAGTAACGCCAGAACGTAACCTCTGGCGAAATTGGAGAGAGTAGATAGTTAGGAATTGTCAATTTTTGTGCCAGTCTAGAATCAGTTGAGTGCCAGTTTTTAGAGGCAGTCGAGTCTAGCGAGAGTCTAGCGAGAAGTCTATGATGAGTTTTATGTGATGAGTCTTATGTGAGTTTATTTGCGAACTTTTGAGAATATTTATTATCAGTGAATTAACTTTTGACAACAATCCTATATTAGTGTATATGACTGTGAAAGAATTTCGATATTGCCGACAAGCTCTGTACCGATTGAGTGAGTAAAAAATAAATACATTAATTTCTTATTTTATTCTCTTTATGTTAGTATTTCTCAAGATAGTTAGTACTTTTGGCTCCACTCGCTCTCAAGGGAACCAGAAACCTTTCAATCTGATTTCGACTCAGTATGACCATTAATATAAGATCCCCATTTGAACCGCTAATTTAAGCTCCCCACACACGAAGCTCCGCCTCCACTCAGGTATGCCACTCGCGAACCGTCAACTAAGAGTTTAACTGAAAATCACCATTGAAATAATTAATTTAAAACTCCTATACAAAGAAATAACTTAAATTATAAGAACAAAAAAAAATCTTTTTATTGAAACCCCCCCCCCCCATTAGAAAACTGCATTTATATGGACGAGCTTCATGAATGATGTCGTCATAATCGTGCTAACAAACAGAAACGAAAAGTTAAGACAATACAAGCATCTTTTGAAAAAAAAATAATATGGAGTACAGTGCCATACTGAGGGTTGTATCTTATTAGTCCAACTAACAAAAAGTCATTAGTTTTTTCCTGTCCGTAATTTCACAGTATTTATTATGTATACGTGAAATTACATTATCCAGGTTGTAGTGGTAGCTAGCAACCTAGTAAAAGACTATCACGTCCAATACTAAGAAATATAATAACCCATAATTCCTAAAAGTAGATTCAAATCAAGACAAAAACAACACTATTAGAACCGCCTTGTCCGACACCCCTATATAGCAAAGTTACCGGCCCTCGGCTTTAATTTTAATTCATATGATCTAAGCTTCATTCAAGTAAGTTTTCTTTCATAAGCAAGTTTTCTTTTTTATGGTTTTTGAATTGTTGCAATCTCTTGTCAAAATGGAAAATCATTATTTTTATTAATTGCAAATTTTCGTTTTTTGGGCCTTCCTACTGAAATTATATAACTGGTTGCGTTCAAAAAGATTTTCTTTTTTTAGGTTTTGAATTGTTTAGAAATAAGAAATAGAAATAAATTGTCTATTAATTGTGCTTAGACAAAATTCATTGTCTTCTCTCGTACTGGGAAAACATCATGGATGGTATGGCAATTAATATTCGAAGCCAGCCTATAGAAATCAAAAGACCTGATAATTTTAAGTATGCTGGAATAATAATGGAATTAAATTTACCATTTAAAGCCATTTGATAAGCTATTTTAATTTTTGATGAGTAAGACTAAACTTGATAACATTCATACATTTAAAATGAACATAAAAATTTGATTCTTTTGATGTATCTATTGAGCTAAAAATTCCGTTTTGTAGAGTTTTGGTTACTATTGAGCCGATAAAGAAAATTTTGGCTTAAAAAAATAAGAAAAGTTGCTTGAACTGCGATATTTTGCACCGACAGCAGGTTTGTTTCATTCTTTAGATTATTTTCTCCATAGCTAGTAGGGCACTGGATCATAATAGAGCTGTTTAATGGTTCATTTTAAAAGTTCATTTCCGTTTGAATGAGCCCTCTCGTGACATTCTAGGACCACTGAGTCGATACGATCACCCCAGGAAAAAAAACAAATTAACACACCTCCGTCATCTTTCTTCTGGCAAAAAATGAAAAAATTTCACATTTTTGCAGAAAGGAGCTTGAAAACTCTGTAGTAGGATTCTCTGATACACTGAACCTGATGGTGGGATTTTCATGAAGATTCTATAACTTTTAAGGTTTTTTGTCTCTGTTTTTTCGAAAATAAGGCAAATATTCCCAGGCATTTAACTTTTAATGGTTAAAATTAAACGTGATGACATTCATCTATTTAAAATGAGCATAAAAATTGGATTCTTTGATGTACATAAAGGTATGAAATTTCCGTTCTTTTTAGAGTTGTGGTTAATGTTTAGCAAATAAAGAAAATATGTTGACTTGAAAAACAAGAAAAGTTGTCAGAACTACGATATTCTGCATCGATAGCAGGATTGTTTCAATATTAAGATTTGTTTTTTCTCCACAGCTAGTAGGGCACATGATCATAATAGCGCTATTTAAGCTCATTTTAAAGAAAATTGCTATATTTAGAAAACTTTTCTTATTAACAAAAACAATATTTAATTCAAACTCATTTTTATACAAAAAATCTGCATTTTTATGTACAAGATTGATGAATGACGTCATTATCGTAGGTGGATAATCCGGGTTGTATCGGTAATGAGCAACCTAGTAAGAGATGATAACACAGAGCTGTTTATAGAAGAAATAACTATTTCAAATATTGCAAAAGAGTTAGCTGCTTCATTCTTTGAGTTAACTGCCTGATCGGTATCTTGACCATAGATATGGCTATATCCAAGTAAAGAACAAACCATGGCAATATAAGGCTTAATTAGCTGCCTAAATCTCTGAAGTTCATCTCTTACTATTCATAATAAGAAAAAGCCAGAGGATTTTTCCTGTTCGTAATCAAGATTACAGTGGTAGCTATCAGCCTAGCAAGAAACGATCACGTCCCATACTAAGAAATACAAAAGACAACAACTCTTAAATATAGTGTTAGATAAAAACACGAAGTTAACTATTTTAACAACCGTGTCCGAAACCTCAAAATAGAAAAATTATAGTCCCGATTTTCAGAAAGTTCTTGAAAAAATTTTCAGAGATTTCTCTTGTTCGATTAAAAAAATAAAATTATTACTCAGACCATAAAAACATAT
Organism: Artemia sp. Qi Xiang Cuo; assembly: GCF_049724085.1. NCBI lineage: Eukaryota > Metazoa > Arthropoda > Branchiopoda > Anostraca > Artemiidae > Artemia > Artemia sp. Qi Xiang Cuo. Next base: position 4,617,346 of record NC_142808.1, on the reverse strand, counting down.
GCAGTTTACATAACAATTTTAGTAATTCTGAACTGAAAACTAAAATAAAAAAAAATTATTTTGACTTTTTTATATGGAAATATGACATCACGTTTTAAAGATGCTCACTTTAGGACTTAAAAAATAAAAAGTTTGGTTCCTGGAGACAGTTATATCTTTGAACTGAGATGAAAATGAATTATTTTATTTTAACTTTTCTGCAATTATTCTTGCTTCAATTGACAAACCAGATTTTTCAGTAAAGCCATAAAAATCAACTAGTGCATTTGACTCAACTATGTCTACAGGCTTTTTATAATGTTAAGAATGCTATTTTGATCTTAAAATGTAGTTTTTCTGTGGTTCAATTTTATGACTTTCTTCCATATTCAAAGGACATCAGTTTAAATCTGTCAATGAGAATGTTCAACAGTAACTACGAGAACAACTTGAACACAGGAAACACTTGGGCTAGCTTAAGTTGGAGTGAGAGGCTTCCCCAGGCAACCCAAGCTTGTCCCCAGGTGGCATATAGGGGATTGTCCTCCTGTTATGGGGGATACCTTCGAATATCTAATAAGAAGGTGTGGAAAAAGGGAAGCCTGCGATGTACGGTACGGAAGTCAGTCCTTAAAGTAGCAGCTGCTTCTGTGAAGAAAATTGAGTACCTCTAACAAGAAAAAAAGATTGATTTAATAGTTAGGTTGGGTTTGGCTAGGTCAGTAAAACAAAAAACAAGAAAAAAAAACTAATAAAACTAAATTCGATTCAATAGTTAACAAAACAAAATAACAAAAGAAACTAGTAAAATTAAATTTGATTGAATAGTTAGGTTAGGTTAAGCTAGATTAGGAAAAAAAAATTATTAAATAGTTACGTTAGTTAGGTTAAGTTAGGTTGATTAAGTTAGTTGGGTTTATTTAATAGTTAGGTTGGGTTAGACTTGGTTAGGAAAACAAAAGAAAAGAAAAAAACTAATAAAACTAAATTTGATGAAACAGTTAGGCTAGTTAGGTTAAGTTATGTTGAAAAACAAAATTGTATTAAAGTTATTTTCGATAATTGCAAAAGGTTTCTAAATACACCAATCATAGGAAGCGCTTAAGCGCTGCCTAAGTAAAGATTGATGTGGGCACAATTACGTTGATTTTTCGTTCTCTATACCCGGGCACTTCGTATCGAAGGAGTTGTCGTAGAAACTTCGAAAAGTGCTCTTTCGAATGGAAATTGGAATGGCTAGTGCCCTTTTTAATAGTCGAAAGTGAGTGGAGGGCAACTAGCCCCCCCCCCAACGCCCATCATTCTCTCAAACACATCCAATCAAAAAATTGAGATAGCCATTTTGTTCAGTGTAGTTGATTTCCAGATAGAAAATATTTTTTTGAGGAGAACACTCCCCCGCAACCCTCAGGGCAAGGGTTTTAAGTTATACACTGGGGGGCATATAAGGTTTTTATAGAAGGTTTTGAAGTAGAAACTTCAAAACAGGCTCATTCGATTCAAAATTCAAGGGGCTAGTACCCTTTTTAATAGTAAAAAGTGATTGGAGGGCAACTAGCCCCCCCCCCTACGCCCATCATTCCCCCAAGTACATCCAATCAAAATTTTAAGATAACCATTTTATTCAGCGTAGTTGATTTCCAGATAGAAAATATATTTTTGAGGAGGACACTCCCCCACAACCCTCAGGGCAAGGGTTTTAAGTTATGCCCTGAGGGTATATAAGGTTTTTATAGAAGGCGTTGTCGTAGAAACTTCAAAACAGGCTCATTTTATTGGAAATTCAAAGGGCTAGTACCCTTTTTAATAGTCGAAAGTGATTGGAGGGCAACTGCCCCCCCCCCCACGCCCATCATTCGCCAAAACACATCCAATCAAAATTTTGAGATAGCCATTTTGTTCAGCGTACTTGATTTCCTGATAGAAAATATTTTTTGAGGAGGACACTCCCCCACAACCATCAGGGCAAGGGTTTTAAGCTATGCCCTGGGGGCATATAAGGTTTTTATAGAAGACGTTGTCGTAGAAACTTCAAAACAGGCTCATTCAATTGGAAATTCAAAGGGCTAGTACCCTTTTTAATAGTCGAAAGTGATTTGAGGGCAACTAGCCCCCCACGCCTTTCATTCCCCCAAACACATCTAATAAAATTTTTTAGATAGCTATTTTGTTCAGCGTAGTTGATTTCCAGATAGAAAATATGTTTTTGAGGAAGACACTCCCCCACATCCCTCTGGGCAAGGGTTTAAAGTTATGCCCTGGAGGTATATAAGGTTTTTAAAGAAGGTGTTGTCGCTTCTTTTCGTAACCGTTATTGACTACATACTGCGAAGTACAAGCACAGACGGAATCCAGCTGAATCCAGAAACACAGTCCAGCTGAATCCAAAAACACGCCTTAGTGATGTAGACTTCGCCATCCTAGAATCATGCAAGCAAAGACTTCAAGAACTCCTTGACAAAGTGAGGGAGAGAGGTGGCCATGTCGGCCTGAAAATAAATAATCAGAAGACAAAATGTATGGCTACCACAGATTCACCCCTGAGCATCACTTGTGGAGACCAACACATAGAGCAAGTCGTTCATTTCAAATACTTGAAAAGCATAATAGAAAGTACCGGATCGACCACAAAAGAAGTGCTCTCAAGAATCGGCCAAGCCAATGGGGCCTTCAATAGATTACGGAAAGTATGGCGGTCCCAAAGCTTCTCTATACGGCTAAAGTTACGACTCTTTAATAGCAATGTTATACCAGTGCTGCTTTACGCAGCCGAAACCTGACACCTGAACCAGGAACAAGAGAGAAGAATACTTGCTTTCGAAAACACATGTCTCAGAAGAATTCTCAACATCCGTTGGCAGCAGAGAATAACAAACCAATCCATCCGTGACAAGACTGGCCAGCCTCTTGTGACATATATCATAAGAGTCCGCCGATAGAGATACCTTGGACACGTGCTACGTATGGACAATCTCCGACTACCAAATGCAGCGCTCCATTGGCAGCCATCGGGTCCACGCCGCAGGGGCAGACTCAGAAACACCCTGCGTCGAACGTACCAGACAGATCTCCGTAACCTGCACACATCAATCCAACCTCAGTGGGGGGACATAGTTGCAGCAGCAAACCGGCGGGAAGATTGGCGGCTCCTCCTTGATGCCCTGGGTGCTTCTGGAGGCACAGGTGGATCTAAGGTCTAAGGTCTAAGGTTATCGTAGAAACTTCAATAAAAACTCATTCGACTGGAAATTCAAAGGGCTAGTGCCCTTTTTAATAGTCAAAAGTGATTGGACGGCAGCTATTCCCCCCCCCCCACACCCATCATTCCCCCAAACACATCTAATAAAAATAGAAAGGTTTTTATTGAAATCTTTGTCGTAGAGACTTGAAAAAGGGCTCATTCGATTGGAAATTCAAAGGGCTAGTGCCCTTTTTATAGTTTAAAGTAATTGAAGGACAACTACCCCTCCCCACGCCCATCATTCCCCGAAACACATCCAAACAAAATTTTTAGATAGCCATTTTTTTCAGCGTAGGCTAGTGGATTTTCAGATGGAAAATATGCTTTTGAGGAGGACACTCCCCCACAACTCTTAGGACAAGGGTTTTAAGTTATGCCCTGGGGGCATATAAGGTTTTTTATAGAAGACGTTGTCGTAGAAACTTCAAAAAGGGCTCATTTGATTGGAAATTCAAAGAGCTAGCGCCCTTTTTAGTAGTTGACAGTTATTGGAGGGCAACTAGCCCCTCATTACGCCCATTATTCCCCCATATACATCGAATCAAAATTTTGAGATAGTAATTTTGCTCAGCGTAGTTGATTTCCAGATAAAAAATATGTTTTTGAGGAGGACACTCCCCCAAAATCCTCTGGGCAAGAGTTATAAGTTATGCCCTGGGGGCACATTTTATAAGGTTTTTATTGAAATCTTTGTCGTAGAAACTTAAAAAAGGGCTCATTCGATTTGAAATTCAAAGGGCTACTACCCTTTTCAATAGTCGAAAGTGATTAGTGATATTTTTGTTGTTGTTGTTTAGACCAGGGCACTTCGTATCGAAGGAGTTGCCATGGGAACTTCAAAAGGGGCTCATTTTATTTACAATAGAAAGGGTTGATGCCCTTTTTAATAGTCCAAAGGAATTGGAGGGCAACTAACCCCCCTTCCCCTCCCACCCTGCCATTCGCCCATTATGCTTAAAAACTAGATGTTTCGTTACGATTAAATCAAAATGCACTGTGATATTGCTAATTCCAAATAAGGCATCTCAGCAGTATCCCAAGAACGACTGAGGGTATCATGTTCAAACTTTCGGGGCTACTTCTGCTCCTAAAATTTAACCAAATCAAAATAGCGTAAGTGTATCCATGCTATCAAAGAAAGTAAACAGATTTTTTGTCAATTCACCTATAAAGAAAACTAACTGTCCGTTGACTTGAACCCCTATGCCTTCCCAAGGCCAAAACAAAATTTGCACTTTACTGAAAAAAATATAAATGTTTTTACTTTTATAAATTTAATAAATCAAATAATATTGACATTTTGATTAATAAATATCAGTATATGTATATTAAACTGACAATGCACATTCATTTGTATTTTTTCAATAAAGTGCAAAATTTGTTCTGGTCTTGGGAAGGCATAGGGGTTTTGCGCCCAACTCATGTTAATTTCTGCTCGTTTTGAGTTTGACTCGGTTATTTATTGTAATTTCTATTCGTTTTGGGTCTGAATTATTTATCGATGCTGATTTGTGGTAGTTTCACGCTTGGTAGATTATATGATTTTATTTTTGCTCATTTTTTGTTTAATAGAATTCTTTACTTTTCTTTTAAAAACTTATTTTGTGGAAAAAGTTTTTTTAATTAATCACCTTTAAAAGACCGATTTAATTTTCTCTATATGATGTTCAAGTGTCCATCTTTTTGTTTTTCAAGTCAATGGAACTAGAACTAAAGTTTAGTTAAAAAAGGAAGCACAATATTAAAACCGCCTTGTCCAATTCACCTATATAGAAAATCGACTGTCCCTTGTCTTGAACAACAAAGAAAATTTGTTTGCTTGCAAAACAAGGAAATTTGCTTGAACTACGATATTCTGCATTGACAGCAGGTTTGTTTTATTCTGCATATTTCTTTCCCTCCACAGCTAGTGGGGCATTGGATCATTCCAGTACCCCAAAGCAGGCAGGTAACTAAGTCCAATATATGCAATAGTTAGTTCTTCTATAAAGAGTTCTCTATTGTGATCTCTAGGTTGCTAGGTTACTAGGTTGCTCGCTACCGCTGCAACCCAGATTACCAATCCACAGTTATGACGTCATTCATCAATCTTGAACAAAAAATGCAGCTCTTTTGTGCAAAAATGATTTTATATAAAAAAAATTTTTTGATAATTACAAAGGGTTTCTAAATACTGCAGTTTTCTATAAAATGAGCCATTAAACAGCTCTCTATTATGATCCAGTTATTTTTTTTCGATTTAATCAACTTGATGCGTCATTCTATGGGTAACAGTTTATATTGAAAAGATATCATCCAAGTTGAAGTGGAAGCGGGGTCTTTTTGATCAATCTATCTTGAGACATCTATCCAGATTTATATTATTATTTTTTTGTTGACCGGCTGTTTCATGGAAGCATTTGCTTTTGGTTCTAAGTATAGATGTTTTTAAGTTTGGATGTTTTTGTTCTAAGTATAGTTTTCCTAGCTGGTTCTAAATTTCTTCTTTTTTTTTACTACCTTTAGTTTATTCAGCTTTGCCTATTAAAAATTCGTATATTATTTCATATAGATTTTTTCAAAAAAGCATTAATTCAGTCAGCCAAGTTTTAAACAGCTACATGTCACTTATACGACTCATTAAAGCAATTATAAGAGACACGCAGTTTGTTTGAAGCTTGAGTATTTTATTCATTAAAATTCTGTGTACAAACGTAATTAGCCCATTTGAATATTAGTGGTAGCATGGCTTTCTGTTCTCATGTCAAAATGTGCTCCAAGGTTAAATGGAGAGGGTAAAATTTTAAATCTCAGCAGTTACTGGCTCAATGCTGCGTCCTTCTTTGTTTCCTCTAACAAGAAAAAAACTAGTAAAACTAAATTCTATTTAATAGTTAGGTTGGGTTAGGCTAGAATAGGAAAACAAAAAAAAAATATAAAACTAAATTTGATTAAATAGCTAGGCTAGTCAGGATGGTTAAGTTAGTTAGGTTGATTTAACAGTTAGGTTAGGTTAGGCTAGATTAGGAAAACAAAAAAGAAAAAACTAATAAAATTAAATTTGATTTAATAGTTAGTGTACCGTGAGTAATATGTAATATATTTAAAATATAAAAAATAAAATTTTTTCCTTCTAAGGATACTTCCGATATAAGTTAAACTCTCCCTAATTAAGCTTAAATCCCGTTTCAAAAATGAGTCTAAATTCTTAGTTAACACAACAAAAACAACATTTTATTCTCGGTAAAATATCTCTTTAAAGTACAAAAAAAGATGATCATAGTTAAAAACAAGCTTGATTAATTCTAGAACGCTTCGTAATGCCCTGCAGCATTCCAGACTCTTTGTTGTACATACCAACAGATATGAATATCGGAAAAGTTACCGGTCGAATCACAGTATTAATCAAGGAAGCCAGTTTTGAATTTTGCGAAAATTCTTGGCAAAAAAAATCACGAGACGATGTCTTATGCAAAGTTTCACAGGAAGTTTCAAGTTATCATAGGAATAGGAATGTCTAATCATCAAAATATTAAAAATAAATAATTGGATGGTCAGTTAGCATAATGATTTTATTTTGTAAAAATAATTACAAAGTAAACATAAATGACAAGACAAGATGTAGACCCTTAATGCATCTATTAAGAGAATTAAAGAATATTATTCATTGTTTTGACGAATTTATATATGTAGGAGAAAATGCTGAACAACGCTTAGCAACATTAGCTAGAGTTTCCAGGAAAGTTAGCGAGGGCCATTTAAAATACCGGCCCGACAAAATAATTCTATTTCAACCTAAAATGAAATTTTTAGGAGTAGTAGTGACGCAAAGAGAGATATCCCCAGACCCAGACAAAATAAAATGTGTTGAAAACCTCAAACCGCCTAAAACTATGAAAGAACTAAGAGGAATTTTAGGTCATACCGGTTACTTCAGAAAATTCATGCGCAATTACGCCCAAATTGCGAAACCACTCACGGACTTAACTAAAGGGAACTACAAAAATTTTACCTGGTCCCAGGAAGCTCAATCTTCTCTAGACCGTCTCAAAAAGGCACTCACTTCGGAACCAATATTATCGCTGCCTGATTTTGAAAACAGAAAATTCGTGGTCACAACCGATGCTAGTTCGAAAAGCATATAAGCTATTCTTTCACAAATACTTCCCATAGGAAACCCTGATCCTTTACAAGGACCGTCTAATCAAAAAAATAGAAAAAGTTATATGCTATTCAAATAGAGCTTTATCAAAAGGTGAAAGTAATTATTCCGCCACAAACCCAGAATTATTATCTATAATCCACCATTTACATAAATTTAGACATTATTTGATTGGCAGAAAATTTAAGCTACGTTCAGACCACAAATGCCTGCAACACTTGTGCACTTTTAAAACCCCCACGGGAATTCTAACTAGATGGATTACGAAAATCCAATATCTAGATTATGAATTTGAATATTTAAAAGGCAAACAAATTGCAGCTTGTGACTTCGTGAGTAGATTCCCAGAAAATATCTCCGACGGAGTATTTTCTGAAACCGAGAAACCGAGGACGCCGTCGGAAGCCGAGGAGAACGAAATTAACGCTATCAATACTAAGAGTAAACTTGAATATAAAAAAACAAAGACACAATAAAGGAAAATTAGGATAAGTAATGTCCCTTGTCCTAAGAAAATATAAAAAGAAATAAAAAAAGGATGAAATGTGTTTAGCACTTATTAATTTTTTTTATGAATGATGATGCGTTACCAGATAAATTCAAAACTCTTTGAAAACAAAAAGATAATTTTTACTATGATTTTGATGAAGAAATATCATGCAGAATTGTGACTGCTGAAGCAAATAGAAACCAAACTTCAATAATACCTGTATTACCCTGTGTAGCTTAATAGCCTGTGTAACTTAATAATACCTGCTTTTGAATATTTTCATTCAGATATAGGTGGACATTTAGGAATAACGAAAACTTTCCATAAATTAAAACAATATTTTTAAGTGCCGTCGGCATTAACAAAACTTAAAGAATTTGTAAGAACATGCAACGCGTGTAACTTAAGAAAAAAACCCAAGCCTATCCTAAACCCCCAATGGGAAGAGTCCCGGTAGTGAGGTCCCCCTTCAATCTTGTCTCAATTGATTTATATGGAACCAGTGGAGACTTACCTGTTTCCAACAGGGGCCATACTTGTATTCTTTCAGTTATAGATCACTTTTCCAGATTTACTTTTGCAAAAGCATTAAAGAATCAAGGCGCGTACGCCACGAGTAAGGCGTTAGCGAAATTATTTTTAAAGTTTGCATTTCAAACAAGGTTATAAGCGATAACGGAAGCAATTTTGTTTCAAAAGTAACAAAAGACTTAATGAGTTTTCTTAACATAGAGAAATTGGTGACGTCTCCTTATCATCCTCAAGCTAATGGTAAAATAGAAATTGGCATAAACTATTTTCGAATGTATTAACCATTTATACAACAGACAATAGGAACCATTGGGATCAATTCTAACCTTATTTAACCCATATAATAAATACTGCTTATTCAGAAACAACCAAAGAAAATCCTTTTTATTTATTATTTGGTCGCAACTTCAGAATACCGTATCATGACATTGTTGAGTCCCGACAATATTATAATAACACGAAGGATTACAAACAAGAGTTCATAAATAGGATGAGAGAAACTTATAAGATAGTTAGGCAAGATTTGAAAAAATGTAAAATAAGCCAAGAGTTAAGAAACCAACCCAAAGTCAAGGGGAACATAAATTTTAAGATAGGAGATTGCGTCTACCTAAAAAATGAGGCAAAGGCAGAAGGCAAGAAACTTTCCAGTAAATATTCTGGACCGTACAGAGTAGTAAAAAAGTATGATAACGATTTTACTTTTAAAATGTAGAACCCCTATAATGGAAGAACTTACACGGCACATATTAGCCGAATAAAAAGAGCCAGATTTTCGGAAAGTTGGGTATCGCGTCCCTCTTCTACCGAGTTGTCAGACGCAGAAGACAAACCCCCAAAATCAAGATTACCCAAGTTAAAACCATTCAATTTCAAGCAAGAATATTTCGAAAATGAGAGTGATGAGGAAAACTTAGATGAATTCTTAGCTATGAAAAACATAGTTATTCCCAAAAGAAAATCCCCAATACCAGAAAAAATAAAAACGCCAAACAGCCCCAAAAGTTCATCATCAAAGAGTGCAGGAGTATTAGATTATACGATATCTCCAAAACCCCAATTTTTTTCCTAGTAGAATTTTGACCCCATGTCCCCCAAAAGATTTCCAGACGATATGGTTTCCCCAGCAAACCCAATAGAAGACCCCTGTCACTACAGGAGGAATTGAACAGAGCTGTAAAAACTCCGGGTATTATTGTAAAGAAAACTCCTCTCAAAGATTCAATGAAAACAAATCTCCGAGAAGCTATGGATCTAATAAATTTTCCCATAAAAACGAGGCAAATTACATTGCCTTGGAATCAAACTCCCAAGGATGACCAGCAAGGACAATATCATGACATAACTGTGTCCAAGGTCAAGCCTAAACAATGGACTTCATGGAGGGAAACACTAGTGCAATCATGCCCCATCCTCCTTAAGTCATGGCATCTAAACAGTGAAGGAACCCCGCAAAAACTTTTGATTCCTGTTAGAGCTCTCAAGAGTCTTTCAAATCTCCTGAATTGAAAACTCAAAGCGAGGTCTTAGAGAATAAACATTCTGTTTCCAGAGGAGTAGAAATTTACGAAGGAAGGGCAGGTGATACCTCATAACGCAAAGTGCCACTTCTAAAAGTTCAAATGTGGAATCATTGGAAACCAGTTCCAAAGAGTCTGACGACGAATCATACCATATGGTAGTTAAAGAAACAGGAAAGTTAAAACCAACTTCAGCGGCCGTGCAAGCAAAAGAAACAAAGTTAAAAGGTCAAAAATTTAAAAAAAAACAATACAAAAAGTTTGATGTTATATCCTTAGCAAAACCAAAAAAGAAAAAACCGCAAGAAGTCGAGGACAAAGTAACAACACAATCGAGTAGAACGGTTTAAAAACCTGATATATGGAATTAGCCTTAGTCAGTACAGGATTAACAGATTTTTAACGGATAGGCGTCATAAAGGAATAATGATTTAAAAACTTTTAGATTACGAGTAAAAATCATACAACTATAAAAATGCTATAGAAATATTTTGTTTAACATATATCAGTTCCCGAAAACAAATTCTAATTAAAAAGTCACATTATATATAATTAATTCGAATAATTTCCTTTAGTATAAAAAGTCTACCCGTAGAATTCCAGTACGATGTATCCAGTCCAACTGAAAGAAGCCTGGGTGTTGCCTGACAGTTTGGAGTGTGGTGGAGAAAAATATTGAAGTTTCCCGGGCCATACCTCAAGCCGGTAGACTGACTCCCAAATCTCCCAATTCCAAGAATACAATAAGCAACCTTATGTACACACGAGCAATTGTTAAAGAACATTTCAAGTAAAGTTAAATTGAAAAATTGTGGAGGCACTGTTAACTATAAGAACAACCCAAAGATTGGGCTAAGAGTTTTTATATAAATGACAATGTCTCATATTGTACTCCCCAAAGCAGTAATATCAACCGTAAAGATATAGTTTAATTCAAAATATAAGTGGCTAACGAGAATGGCATTATGTAGGAAGCTCGTGGTCGACTGATGACGACAAGTGGTGTTTAAAGTTCTATTTGGCACATTATGCCTACTGAGTAGCTCCCTTACGAAAGACAACTGTACCTCTACAAAAATGAACCAATCAATTGAACAACCAAAATAGACCCAATTATCAAAATTAATGGACGGATTATATATGGCGGGAAGTTTGTGTTCCGTCACAACTACAAATGGTGTTTTGTTCAGTTCATCGGGGAGACACTTCCTAGAATCCTCCATGAAATTCAACCTATATTGCTACAAAATGACCCACGGTAACCATCCCCAACTCAGTATTAAGTTGTGACATCGAACTTAAATAGATGGACCACGTTTTGTGGGAAGTCTGGGAGGAGCTTGCCCTAAGGCAGCGTTTGTTTTGTTGGGGACATGCTCGTCCTCGGATTTTCTATGTAAAAATCAGCCCACGTTCTAACAAAGGCTGATATTATCAAAAACGAAAATTACGAGTGCAAAAGCGTCTAATTATGAACTGATCATTTTCAGATCATGCCAATAGAATTAAATCTTATTCGTAAGACAATAATTGATAATAAATTTATTAGAAAAACGAATGCGAAGGAAAACATTGCATATTTAGCAGCTATGTTGAGGGTTGAAGGAAAAGGAAATCAGATACATGCAAAATACTGGCATTTAATCTACAATCTTAAAGTGTATGCACCCCAAACTTATAGGTATGGATTAGCACTCGCGAATACCCCCAAATATCGTCCGGATAGAGGGGAAGTCAAAACAAAATAAAGAAAAAGAAGCGTGAAACAACTTGGTTGTTTACATTTGTTAATAAGACGCCTACAAAAGAACCTCAATACCACATATTTCTACTCTAAAGGACCCACTCAAACAGACCTTTTACTCCTTGATAAATGCAGAGCCCCCAAAATATGCTATAATCTAGATAAAAATCCCCAATGTGTCAAATATGAAGGCATACATCGTCCTTTATCAGAAATTCAATGTTATAAACAATTTTTATTCGACCCTGAATCTGAGGAATAAATATTCCTGGGTAGTAGATTATTTCTAAAACGAATAAAAACACACCAAACAAAAGAGACGCCTATATAAATAATAACAAGAAGATTAAAAGAAGATTCTAAACTCTAAACCTAACAGAAAAAACATCATAACCTCTGTTTTCGAAATTTTTTCTTCGCAAATAATAATAATAATAATGAATCAAGTGAATAAATATTAATGAAACAGCGTGTACTCTACTCAAAGTTAAACCATACATTTCCATCATTGCCTAGAGGAGTAACAACCTTACAAGATTGATAGCTACCTAGCATCTAGATAACTACCAATTAGTTATCAACAATAGGAATATGAAAATGGAATAAGATAATCTCATATATATAAATCATTCTATTTCATTCTGGATTCTAATAATTTTAGTTCCGATAATGAAAATAATTTTATTAAAACGCTTATGATGACGATAGGTTACCAGCGTATTTATATGTTGCTTGATTACTTATTCATATGTTGCTTACTCGAAAAATATAATATAAAATTAAGTTGTATAATGATTATTAACTAAGCCTTTAAGGTATATCTCAACCAGTCATAAAGGCATATCACAACCAGGGTAAAGATATGACTTCTGTAACCATTCTAATCCCAAGATATAATACATAAACAGAACATAATCAGTATTGATGCAGAATTCGTTGTACTAACGTCATAATTTTTTCGGATATGACCCTGCTCAGGCTGTGAAATGTCCTTGTAAACTTTCTTATTGGATTTATTTTAATAAGTAGAGTCTCATGTTGCGGGATATATCAAATTCCCTCGGGACATTAAATTTCCATTGCCAGTCTTCAGAGTGTAAACACCTGTTTTTGGACTTATTATTTCACTAAAAAGAACTTAATTTATACAATGACCTTCAGCAGTTATCAAAGTTCACCATTCCGACCGGTATATCTCTTTTTTTTTTACCGATGTGCTCCTTGATAGACAGATTAACTAAACAAGAGATGTTTACTATTGGAGATCTTTCCTTAGCAAAGTTTATTAACTACCTCCTTTGGCCAGTTTGAATACTTGGAAGAAATTCCACTAGAAATGGACTGAGTTATCTAGTATTCTGCTATGGTACTCATGATAAGCAGACAGTTAGTGAAGATTGCTTAGCTTCTTATGCAGAGAATATTAATGAAGCAAAGAGATCGAAAACTAAAAGGGTAGGACAAGCATTCACAGAAGTAGCGACTTTCCCCAATATATACAAAGAGTTTGCTAGAACAGGGACGTCTGAAAATTCTTCTAGTTCGTCTATTTCTGGACTTTTTCAACAGTTAGCTGCGACCCAGGAAGAAGTTACGATAACTAAGACTAAGCTAGTGGCAGATATAGAAAAACGTGTTGCAGAAAAGAGAGCGCAAAACATTGGAACTGGGTCTTCTGAAGCTGTACAGATAAATACTCAAATTATTACTGCAGAAATTTATGATGCTATAGTGCTAGATTTTATTCCGAGGTTTGAACGCATTGAAAACTTACTTAAAGGACTAAAGAGTCAAATTGAAGCACTAGAAAATCGTATTTTTACAATGGAGAACAAGCTTGATGATTTTGAACAGGAAGCTATGCAAGACTGTCTGATATTCTCAGGAATAAGACAGACACCTGGCTCAGATCTTGATATGACTGTCCTAAACCTTGTTAAATCAACTATGGGAGTTTCGACTATTACTAGTGAGCATTTTGTGTCGATTCAGCGTTTCAGACTCAACTCTACGGAAGATTCTCGAAATTTAGCCCGCAGAAATCCAGATCCTGTGGCCCCAGTTTTAGTGAAGTTGGTATAAAAAAAACTTGCGTACAAAGTGTTTAAAACTAAATCAAAATTAGCTGGATCCGGAGTTAATGTTAGTGAATTTCTTACAAAACGTAGAAAGGAGATATTAAATAGTGCACGGGACAAGTTCGGTGTGAAAAATGTTTGGACAGACAAAGGTCGCATTTTCGCGAAATTATCCAGCCAAAGCGCACCGCGTCGGCTCTATAGCCTAGCTGATACTTACTGAATTTTTTATAGTTGAGTTGAGTGGATTTTGTAAGGATAATGGGTGATATTTCTCACTTGCGTTTTCTAAAGAGTAATCCCTTTAAAGTGGGAGATGTTCTTTATGATGATTTACTTCCAGAAAGTATAAATGCTGATTTTTCCCCGCAAAGAGATAGTTGTTATGTGGATGTGATTTCTTCAGGATTAGAGGTGAATGCAAGATCGTTTTGCCTCTGTCATTGGAATTGCCATGTAACTTCAACGTATTATGAAATTCTCCAGTTAATTGATAATGTAAATAGTAAATTTGATGTAATTGGCCTTTGTGAAACTTTTTTAACTTCTGAGCATTTTCTGTCGTTATATAATTTTCCAGGATACAGGCTTATTGTAAGGAATAGAGAGAAAATGGGACGTGGAGGTTTGGCATTTTTGGTTAAGGATCATTTTGTTGCTAAAATAAGGGAAGACCTATCAGTTTGGATAGAAGGTAAGGTGGAATCTCTTACTCTTGAGCTGGAAGTTGGTGGAAAAAATATATTGATTACTGAGGTTTATAAGCCGCCGAGTACAGTTTGGGAGGAGTTTGAAAATGGTTTTAGTAGTTTAATGGATGCAGTAGAATTGACTAATCTGGAGTGCATTTGCTTGTGTGATTTTAATTTTGATCTTCTAAGTTCATATAATGATAAGTTAGATTTTTTTTAACCTTGATTCCAGTTACAACTTTTATACATGAATTAAGATTCCGACTCTTACAGTGGAACACTCAGCTACACGTATTGACAGTAATTTCATGTGATCCCAGGTATTACATAGCTGTAATGCTGACGTTATAGTAAATGAAGTTTCCGATCACTTTCCTATAGTTGCAGTGACTTCAAATCAATATGCGATAAAGCAGAACAGGACAAAGGTTAAAAAAAGGCAACTAAAAAAAGAGAACCTACAGAAGTTTAGAGAGGAAATAAGTATCGTGTCATGGAAACCAGTTTATGAAGAATCTGAAAGTGCTTCCGCGGCATTCAATAAGTTCATGGACATATTGCAGCCAATATTTGAGAGAACTTGCCCAGCAAAGAGCATAAAGGTGAGGAAAAAGGAACCCCGGAAACCTTGGGTAACTATGGAGCTACTTGACTTAATTAGAAGGAGAAATACATTGTATTTGAGTTACTTAAATAGTAACCATAGTCAAGATCTAACTGAATTTAAACAAATCTTCAATAAAGTAAATCGGCTAAGGCGGTCATGCATCCGCGAATATTATGGAGAGAAATTTAAGGAAAACAAAGGTAATACGAAAACGACTTGGAATATTATAAATGAAATCGTAAATAAGAAGAAAGAGACCGAGATTCATACTAGTCTGATCTTTCATGGTAAATTTGTTAATGGAAATGAAGAGGTGGCTAATTTCTTTGGTGAATATTTTTCTAAGATTGGTGAATCAATAAGTGAGAATCCATACGATGAAAATAATGAAATTAATGAGACGTTTAGTGATGAAAGAGGAGTTGGATTGGAAATGTCTGCAGATGAAACGAATGTTGAAGAATTAAAACAGATTATAGGATTGGTAAAATCAAGTTCTCCAGGGAATGATGGAATTAATCTGAAAGCGTTCAAGCATGTTATGGTATATTTGTTGCCTTGTATTGTTTATTTGATTAACCTTTCTTTGAAGAAAGGTGAATTTCCTACTCGTCTGAAAGAGGCTAAAGTTATTCCGCTTCACAAAGGGGTTCAAAAACTGATCCGTCTAATTGGAGGCCGATTTCAATATTGCCCCTATTTGCTAAGCTGTATGAAAAAGTGATGCATCGACGACTTTATAACCATCTGACTACCTACGGTTTTCTTAGTGATACCCAGTTTGGAATCAGGAAAAACCACTCTGCAATACATGCAGTCCAGCACCTAACAGATTTCATCAATGGTGCTCTCGAAAAAAGTGTACTGTTACTTTCAGTATTTATAGACTTTAGAAAGGCTTTTGACACGGTGGTTCATAAAATTTTATTAAATAGGCTATGCCGTTTAGGGATCCAAGGGGTTATTCTGAAATGGTTTGAATCTCATCTTAACCAGCATATTATTCGAGTCTCTATTAAAAATTCTATTTCAAAAACTTGTATCGTTAATTCTGGTGTGCCTCAGGGTTCAGTGCTTGGCCCACTTCCTTATCTAATTTACGTTGATACCATGCGTTTTTATATATCAGATGCACTTATAACGTCTTTTGCTGATGACATGGTGTTTACGATTACAGCTACTTGTCTGAGCCAGTTAATTGAGAAGACAAATAAAGCCCTCGCTGAATTGATAAGTTTTACAAATTCTAGTTATTTGGTAGTGAATATTTCAAAAACAAATTTCATGACATTTTGTAGAAATGGAGTTTCATGTGTTTTAGATAATAAAATTATTTTAATGGTGAATTTTTAAAGCATTTAAATAGTGTTAAATATTTGGGCTTTAGTCTTGATTTTAATTTAAATTGGAATTCACATTGTGATCTTGTGGCAGTTAAGATTTCAAAAGGGTTGGGTGTGACAAGAAGACTGAAAAATCAACTACCGTCCAATATTTTACTTTTACTTTATCATTCTATTGTTAGCCCTTATTTATCATATGGTTGCATGCTATGGACTAGTAGTTTTATTTCAAGTTTTAGAAAGGTCCAAATCTTACAGAATAAAATAGTTCGTATTTTATGTAATTACATTCAGTATGAAAATAGCACGTTGAATTGCTTTACAAGTTTGAAAATTTTAAATATTTATCAGTTACGGGATTACCAGTTAGCAATTTTTATTTATCAATGTTTGAATAAGTGTTCACCGGAGGTATTTTGGGAAATTTTTAAAGCTAATTCATCTTATCACTGTTATGAGACTAGAAATATGAATGACCTTGCATCGGAGCTCCGGAATACTCAACGTGCTGCATTTCTGCCTCGTTTTGCGGGACCAGGGGTGTGGAATTCCCTCCCGGATGCTATTAGACAAGTTGATAATGTAAGCCAGCTCAAGAGTAGATTGAAGCGTTACCTTTTGGGTTATAATCTGAATGATTAGATTTTTGAATTTGATTAATGTTTGGTTTGAAAATTGTTTGGACAGATAATGGTCGCATTTTCGCGAAATTACCCAGCCAAAGCGCACGGAGTCGGCTCTATAGCCTATCTGATACTTATTTATTTTGTCATAGTTGATTTAGTTAGATATATCTTTTTTCTTTTTTTTTTCTTTTTTTTTCGAGTGTATGTTTTAAGGATGATATATGATATTTCTCACTTGCGATTTCTAGAGTGCAATCCTTTTAGAGTAGGAAATGTTCTTTATGTTGATTTAGTTCAAGTGCTGGTTTTTCCCCGTAAAGAGATAGTTTTTATGTGGATGTAGAGCTTTATAATAATGGATTTGCAGCCATCGTAAACAAACCTTCGGGTTTTTATAGATGGCCGCTCTAAATTTGTTTGTATTTTTTTATGTTAAATAAATTAATTTGAAAAAAAAAAATTTGAAAACTTCTGTTTTGCTTTTACAATTTAGTTTTGTTCGAGCAATGCCATAACGCAATTCAAAAATTGAATTGATATAAATTAATATAATAAAACAGCCCAATTTAAAAGTCAAAACGCCCAAACTATTTTGAAAAAAAAACGAATTCCACAAAGATAGGTAAAATTAATGATAAATTAATTCTGGAAACAAAATAAAAGATGAGGCTTAAGAATATCATCATAATCTTCGTTGTTCAAGCAGCTACCCAAGATATTATAAAGTATGGAGTAATATTCAAGCATGAAAATTCATTGCTAGCTTGCAATAATGCATGGAAATTTTTTATGAAATTGGACCCCAAACCCTTCGAAACCCTGTTTCAACAAGTAACAAGACTAGAGAAAAACACGAATGAACTCAATGAATCGATATTTCAATTCCCAAGGTCAGATAAAGGATTAAAAACCAGCAAAATAATTCATAATTAAGATAATAAAGAATTTCCAATTCCAGTTATCCCCAAACTAAAATCAAAATTCGTAATAGATGACTTTGATAAGAAAATGGCAGAAATTGACATGGCACTTGGAACGAGCACCAAGGAAGGCAGAAGGAAAAGATCAGCGAATAATATTGAATACTTGTCGAGAGACTTTACCGCAATTAAATCCATAGAAAACCCTAAATTACTGACTACAAGGAAACGAAAACCTTATGATAGAAATTAAGCAATGATAAACGAACTACCAAGCCTATGGACTTTCCTCAAAGAATTATGGCAAAGTCCTGCTGAGAAAAACGTCACGAAACGGATATCATCCAAACCAAGAAAGGAAAATGACAACACACAAGATACCAACCTAAAGGAATTAGACAAATCAAGAAACAAGTTCTCAAGTACCCAACAAGATCATGAATATAAAAACCCCATAGACTCAAATGAAAAATATATCACAACACCCACACCTACGTATGAGACCTAAACCAAAGCGGTACAATCTTCAATATTGGAAACGACGGCAAACACAGTGCCAGAATTGATCGCACTTAGCAAAGAATCCCCTGGAAATTTAACTATATCAACTTATCTAGAACCCACGACATTTACAAAATATACTTGGTCAGCAGGGCCAACGTTTACGCACACCCATCCTGTTGGCAAATTTCTTATAAACTCAAGGGCAAGAATCCCGGTAAGACATACCGAAATACAAACGATAAAACTACAAGGGCTTAAGCCAGAAGAAAAGAAAAATAATTGTAAAAAAGAAAAAGAAGATTACTATGTACATAAGAAATGTTGGACAATAGACGGTAAACGTACTTGTGCTAGACTAGCCATGGCTGACGAACCGACAAAAGAAGGTATCAAACCATTACCTAATCTAAATTAGAAAAACGCCCAAAAAGTGTCAACTCATCAAGCCTTCTTAATATTATACAGACAAAGATTACAAGCTTTGTTTGAATTATTTAATACGGAAGTACGAAAATTAAAACAAAGCACCACGAGAATTTTCGAAGTATTCTTTCGAAGAGGTAAATACCGTAGGTCTACAAGCCTAATTCCCATCATCGGAGAACTCGCCTCCCGCCGTTTTGGTTTGACTACGGAGGAAGACTTAAACATCCTTAGGGAAAATGAAAAAAAGTTGAATAATACCACGAACGTAACTTTACACGTCCAGAAGATACAAGCCAGTATAGTAAATTACCAGAGAGGTAAAGTTGAAATGATGTCTAAGAAAATCTCAAAAACTGTAAACGTAATGAATTATTTAAGGAACGAAAAGGATTGCGTGATGACAGACGCGAGCCTTACCATGGTATCACTCGATATAATTACCATGTCATTACTAAATCTAGCGACAGATGTTAATAAGTTCGAGTTCGCATTATTTGCCCCCACGGGAGGAACCTTGTCATACGACCTGGTACACCCTTCTAACCTAAAAAGTATTTTAGATGAAATAAAAACACACCTAACGTTTGGTTTACATTTACTCATGGAGCCAGAAGTATCCAATTTATTTCTTTACTATACCAAATTAAAAGTCCACATCACGGAAAAAATGAACAATTATTCGCAGTAGTAACGATTCCATTGATAAACCAATAATCCATATATGACTTGCACAAAATTTCGACCTTCCCTGCTAATATAAAGAAAACATATAAAGAATATAAAGAGACATATAATATAAATAATTCCTTTATGACTATCACACCTGAAGCAGAGTATTTGCTTGTTGACCAAGATGGAAGAAAATATTCCCTAGCCAATCCACAAGACTTAAAAGAGTGCGTATCATTCAAAAACCTAGTATGCCAGCTTACGTTACCTGTTTTTAACGTCAAATCTGGATCTTGTATGTTAGATATATTTTTAAAAGACACACAACAGGAAGAAATACCTGATTCATGCGAGCCTTGATAGGAAGAACTAAACGAGAAATATTCGTACACCTTAGAAATGATCTTTGGTTAATTTCTGTTCCAAAAGAAACTGTGGGAACTTTGTCTTGTTATAATAATACTGAAAGAATCGATCCAAGTTACAGGACCGAATTACTGTTACAAGATGTGGGTACAATAACCATAAAACAAGGATGTTGACTTGTTCAACAGTTCAACTTGTTCAACTTGTTCAACTTGTTCAAGAGTCAACAGTTCAAACGCTGTTAATAATCACAAGCACAAATATAATAAGTCCTAAAACATTCAATTTTAATGTAATCAATCTGTCGTACACTATTTCCAATATAGACAGCGAGGAAATGAAAACCTCAATATGGTTTAAAATAGAAAAGAACAAAGGAACATTACCGCTTACAAAAATAAGTGAATCATTAGACTCCCAGATTCCCCTATTTACAAATGAAGACCAAAGATTAACGTATGTGGATAATCGATACGGATTATTCTCAACCAATTCCTGGTGGAACATACTACTGACTGTATGTTTTGTATTCGCGATTTCCTTGACTATGAGAACCTTACTGACTTTTAATTATGGAAGAATTTTGAGACTAGGAAGGCAAAAACCAAAGGAAGAACACGGGGAAACGACTAAAATGCAGAAGTTAAACCAGGAGCCCCATGAAAATATCAAAGCCAAGAAAAGGGGAAGACACTAGAAAACGAGGGGGTATAGAGGTCTCCACTCGTCCTTGCTATGTCTAGTTCCCTCATTGTAAGTGTCGTTTACGTAAAACCGTGCGGTTACAACGCTTCAACATGCGTTTCTTAAACAGCACGGACGTGCGTGAACAATGAAGGCATGAAATATGTTGTAAACTGAGACCTCAAACTAAATGATGTAGCGTAACTTATGTTTAAAGGGTTATTTTAAATCTAATTTAGAATTAAATAAGTGTTGAAGGAAATTAAAATAAGGTGTTTGTTATAGCGTATACTAATGAGATATGAGATATAGATAGGACTTACTTAAAGTTAAAGGAATTAATCTCTTATATCGTCGTTATTCTATAACAACTTAGAAGAAATTTCTATGTTTTAGTTTTCCCAATGGAAATTCTATATATTTGAAACCAACATGACACCAAAATCAATATATATATGTAATAATATTAGTGTATTTGTTTAATATTGTCTTGTAGCGTAAAATTCACCATAAGTGTACCAAATCGTATTACTTATTATGTATTATGACTATTCGTTTTAAACAACGTGTGATTCTGCCTAGTTATTTTTATTACAGGAATTAGAATGACCTATCGGAAATCATTCATTACAATACTTAATCCAGTGCAGATACAACCTAGTAACATCTATTTTCATCATCCCTCAGAAAATGAAGAGTACTCGCCATAAATTACAGGCAACGAAGCTAGGACGAAAATTAGGGTTACCTTTTTGATCGTTGTTCC
Organism: Artemia sp. Qi Xiang Cuo; assembly: GCF_049724085.1. Lineage (NCBI taxonomy): Eukaryota > Metazoa > Arthropoda > Branchiopoda > Anostraca > Artemiidae > Artemia > Artemia sp. Qi Xiang Cuo. Next base: position 4,596,019 of record NC_142808.1, on the reverse strand, counting down.
TCGATTACAAACCATATTATGTATCAGGTAACACTATCTAATAAATCTTAGTATCCAGTGCATTATCGAACTATATTAAAACATCAATCCTGAGAACCCCATTGACCAGCACAAGATATAAGCACATAAATATCACCCTTGATAATCTTTATGGACCCTTGCACCATATAACTGTAAAGTTATGATATTTGATGAATCCAAATTATTTACGTGTCGCAGATTCAAGCGTCAAATGCCTTTCGACCATTTTTTGGAATCCATCCTATCACCTCTATCAAATGCGAAAAGTTCCTATCTCTGTTATCCCATAAATGTTACGAGATAATTTCCGAATATGGACTTGGAAACCAACCACTTAATAACCGAAACCTAAATTAAACCCCAGTGACTAACACCTCAGTGTCAATATACTGCTTCCATAAATTAAAGACGATACGCTGAAGGAGTCATTAAAGTTTGATTTCGACCCATTTTAAATCCAAACATCAATCCCTGCGATTAACCAAGGAATCATCGCAAAAGCTAATAGATACAAGCCATTCAAGAAGAAATTTAGAAGCGAAATATGACCTCCAAGTGAACAAAGAAAAAAATTTATACGAGAAATGCATTCTGTATGTGCTTAAAAATAGCCCAAGAATGAAATGCTAAGAAGAGAGTTAACCCATCTATTCCCGGCGCGATCCCAGTGTTCTACCCCTTAACGATGGTAATCTACCCAAAGATAGCAGGTGAGAAAGAACTCTAATATCAAAATTCCACACACCTGTACCTGGAAGTATCATTTTCCGTTTGACATTTAGAGAAAACGTTTCGTCCAAGATAAAGATAACCATGCTCGAACTATTCTGTGAAGAAACTATATTGTAAGTTTTTAAAAAAATTTTGCACAAGACGAAAATAGTGAATGACCATAATTTACAACAGACGTAGTGAGTACACTAAGAGACACGTAATGTGGTGAAGTAGGTGTGAATTTGCATATGCCACATTTTAATAGTTTGGAGAAATCAACAATTTCGATATCTTATCTTTACTATTACATAACGAACATACCTAATGGAAGTGTTTTGAAATTTACCAGTGAAAGTGGTGACATAGTATTTATATTTTAAATCATTCATGTATATACATTGCTAATTGCTTAGATAGAGTTATGTGTAGTATTGCAGTATTACTCCATTAATTTACCGTAGATAGAAAGTATAATAATCCCCTTATTAGCATTAGATAAAGACTTGCACATTTCAATTAATATGATTATTATTACATTATAAATATCTTAAAATAGTAGAAGTATAGCCACAACCACATAAAACAGTTCTCATGATAATGTTTAAAAGGTTAAAAGTGTAGAAACTATGAGTGTTAGATGTAGAAAAAAAATCGTTAATATAGTAGCTAGGCTGTAACCATAGATAATCTTAGTCTGGTGGAGGAACATTAGAAAAGGATATATAATAAAATAAGAAAAGCAACACAGAAATTTTTTAAGCACTCCTGATTAAGCTTAAATAAAGGTATAAAATAATACAATGCCAATTAAAATTACGTAGGACAAATAGTAAATAAATTGCGAATATTTTAAAAGTTCAAGGGCAAGCAAATCCTAATGACAAGACGTCATTAAATAATGGGAAGGGCAATATGTACCGTGAGTAATATGTGATATATTTAAAATATAAAAAATAAAATTGTTTCCTTCTAAGGATACTTCCGATATAAATTAAACTCCCCCTAATTAAGCTAAAATCCCGTTTCAAACATGAGTCTAAATTCTTAGTCAACAAAACAAAAACCGCATTTTATTCTCAGCCAAATAGCCCTTTAAAGTAAAAAAACAGATGATTATATTCACAAAAGAGCTTGATGAATTCCAGAGCACTTTGTAATGCCTCGCAGAAATCCAGACGTTTTGTTTTACTGACCGACAGATGTGAAATGTGGAAAAGTTACCGGTCGAATTACAGTATTAATCAAGAAACCCAGTTTTGAATTTCGCGAAAATACTTGGCAAAAAAAATCACGAGACAATGTCTTATACAAAGTTTCACAGGAAGTTTCAAGTTATCATAGGAATAGGAATGTCTAATCATCAAAATATTAAAATAAATTATTGGAAGGTCAGTTAGCATAATGATTTTAGTTTGTAAACATAATGACAAAGTAGCGGGCCCTCCACAGGAGTTGGGCCAATCGTGAAATAGGTCTTAGGGCGCGAATCTAGACTCGTTTTATATAGTAATGAAAAAGTGTTTTTAGTGAGACATTATGTTCCTACCATTCTGCGATCCACTCTGAAGTTATCATTCCGATTGCATTACTTATATATGTTGCTGTATACATGAAAGCGTAAGTCTCAATAAACCCATCGCTTTTCTGTTTTTTTTGTTTTATTTATATGCCTGTATCTCACCACAAGGTAGAAAACGAGTTCAAATACCTCCATTGGCAAAACTCTCAATGAATCTGATCACCCTACAAGGTTGGTTTACGTTCCTGGATTAATGGCACTTAAACGCAAATAGTTACACCACAAGGCGGTTCTAACGTATAACTATATATATCTTATTTTCTCCCAAAGAGAGTGGCACAATCATAAGTGGTACAGAGCCGGCAACTACACAAAATTCCTCTGGTACATTAGTTTGAGATAGGCTAGGTTAAGAAAACAAAAAAAGAAAAAACATAATTCATCAAAATATAATTTTCTTTGTTTAAGAATATTTTTATATTAAAAATTGTTGTGCTAATTATGATAGGTTTCTAAATACAGCAATCACCTTTGAATTGACCCATTGAACTTCCTCTACATGAGGCTCCAATGTCTCGCTTCTTGTTTTTCGAGCCAATGGAACTAAAAATAAAATCAGATCAAAAAAGGAAGTATAATATTAGAGCCGCCTTGTCCCATTTCCCTGTATAGAAAATTAACTGTCCCTTGACTTGAACAACAAAGAAAATGTATTGGCTTGAAAAATAAGAAAAGTTGTTTCAACTACGATATTCTGCATCGACAGCAGGTTTGTTTTATTCTTTAAATTTATTTTACTTAGATTTGTTTCCTCCACAGCTAGTGGGGCACTGGATAATTCCAGTGCCTCAAAGCAGGCAATATGTGCTATATATCCAATAGTTAGTTCTTCTATAAGTAACAGGGGAAGGGGGGGTCCATTTTGAAGCACTTGCCCTCCCCAGTTTCAAGCGCATGCCCTCTTATTTCCAATAGAATTCAAGCGCATGCCCCCTGACGCCGTGGCATCGCTGTTTCTAGCGGATGGCTTGCAAGATTCCGACCGTATGCCGTGTTTCTAGGCAAAATTTCCAGGTGTTTCAATTAATTGGAATGTGGTCGGGACAATACATAAGTTTATTAACAAGGGGAATTGAGTCCCTCGCACCTGTACAATGCGGTCAGTTTTTTCTATGTGACATTCACGTCCTTGGCAGGAGTTCAATGGTTCGGTCAGGTCAGGTGACACACCTCCTTTGTTTTTCAATGACACATCCCCGTTTCAAGTGCATATTACACCACGTGACGCACCCTCGCCTTTAAAGGATCAGATAAGTGGAGCTATCAACCCTGTAAGTCTTCACACCTTCGCAATGCGGTTACCGGTTCTATTAAAGGGAACACAGTTGCCAAAACTCCATGACACACCTTTCTGGACTCCAATGACGTCACACGACTTAAACCCGTTTCAAACGGAGAGGACTAATATGCCTAACTTTGCGACAGGAACCCATAGGGGAATCCCCGCTTTGCAACGTAATGACAGATCACACCTTATGTAATTATTGTGCAACACTGTCATGTGGTACTTTTTTTACCCGAAAACCGCAAAGAGTTTTTTTCAGTAACTTAATGGCGGCACACACTTTAAGAAAGGTCAACGCATCCTACGCAAGGACGGGTCCAGATGTTCCATTTTTACATTTTTCACCCAAATCTCTCAAGATATTTTCTTTTTTGACGTTTCATTTTTCGCTCGAAACACCTTTCATATTTTTCTTTTTCTAGAGTTCTTGACCCCGCCAGGACTCGAAAGGTCATTCCCTTCCAATGATACAGCATCCAAAGCAAGTGGTCCATGAAATCATTTCCAATATAATTTTATCAGGAACCACATTCTAAAAATAACCTATTGCGTGACAGCTAAGATCCTTAATTTTTTGGTACTCGTTAGAATGATGCCTTAGTCTCCCAATTTAATCCACCCCAGGAAACATTTGCTCTCAAGATATTAATAACGATAAAACGAAAATGTATCGTTTCTTTACGTGGGTTATTAGATTTCACTCTATTCTGACAATACGCCACCACCCCCCTCTAGCATGCAATACTGGTGTAGTAAGGTTGATATTAGATACAAACTTAAGACATGTAAAGAGCTTTTAAGGAAAATATCCATTTCTTTTAGTACCTATTATATTTTCATCTCATCCATGGGAAAAATTCCTTAATGTCTACACCCTAACTTTTAAGCTGGACTTCACCCAACAATAACATTACATGACTCCCCTCCTCCCCCCTTCAGCCCTGACAAGATATCATCTGCAACAAGACATTTTTCAGACATTTCATATTAAAAATTATGTTTTTAAATCCCGTGGTTCACGTTTTTTGCAACCCAAGCCAATCATAATGTCCCACAAAATACTCCACACCACCATGGTATTTCACCTATGTGACAGCGCCCCCCCCGGGCGAGCTGATATTAGTGGTATGTTTAAACCATATTAAGAGGTAATATTGAAAAACTTTTAACACAAATATCCATTTCTTTGAGTTAAACTTATGGATATTTCAGATTATCCTAACAATAGATTCCACCCTCCACCGATCATTCATTTTTGGAAAGCACCATGATAATAGACGCAATTTTTAGGCATTATTGTGGGTTATAAAAGGATAAAAAATAACATGCTTAATTTCAGAAAAGAAAAGGGGAGAGGACTCCAGCGGAGGGGAGGGGTCTGTGGAGGGAGGAGCCCCGTTTTTTGTCGCCAGCTCAACACTGGCCTTTTTATTCATATATAGTTTTTTTGTTACGCAAACCGGTAATTTTCAAGTATTTATAAATTTTTATCCAGCCTCCCTTCACTAGAGTTCTGGCCCGCTTGCTGGTCACCTCCGAGGGAGTGTCAAGTCCACCATGCGGGTTGTCTCAATCCTTAAGCAACCCAGGGCACATTTTTCAGCAAAAATATCAAAACATGCAAAGGCGAGAAAATTCTATTTTGAGAAATTCTTGTTTCCACCCACCCCGTGCGCTGTGGGGAGTTTGGCCCGTGTCTACTCATTCCGCAGGATGGAAAACAGACTTCGGCTAGGCTATAAAGGAGGTTATAAAATGGTCTTGCTCGATATAATTTAAAAAGTAGTAACAACATGAAAATTATCATTGAATTTCTACGACAACCCTTTAACGTCATATCATCCCTGTTTCTTGAGTTCAGCTGGCAAGATTCCCACCCCCGGCAAGATTTGGATCCTGGCAAGATTCCCGCCATGGCAAGTTTTCCACCCCCTTGCAGACCACCCGGGATTCAAGGCGTTCTATTATTTCTTCTCTATTGACAAGATTCCCATCCATTTTTAGCATATTATTTTTCTGGAAGACTCCCAAGATTTCTCTGACCAGGTCTAATATGAATAACGCTAGTGCATCTCGCACGCTAGACTAAAAGGACCCCGTTGGGCTCCAGCACGGCACACACACACGCACACACACACACACACGGGTGCTGTGTAATAACAGCGATGCATATCTTGAGTAAAAATACCTAATAAGAGAGGATTGAAGATCATCTTGCCAGAAGAGTAGATACCCAAACCATTAAAAAGTATACTTATGGTCCAGAGCGGAACGGCACTGTCACATATTTTTTACACTGGCACCAGCCCTCTACACGACACCAGCTCCCTTAGGGCATTTTCAATTTTCACACTCCAAAAATAAGCTTCTGGAATCACATTGAACAATACATTTTGGAAAACAGAGAAGTCGCCCCCTTTCTTTGCTAGTGTTTGATACTCTAAGCATTTCACCTCACAATGCCAGACTATTACTGCCCCTTGCAACACTCCTCTGCCATCGCCCCATACTCCCCCTCTAAAAAAAACACTTTTCAGACAATTCTTGTTAAAAGTTTTACTTCAAGTCATTCATTTGGGTTTTCGCAGGCAATTCACGTCTTAGTACCACGCTGTAACTACTTTCTAACACCCCTATTACACCCCTCTACCAACATCCCCATCTTGACAAAATACTTTTCAGACATTTATTGTTAAGTTTTACTTCAAGTCATTCATTCGGGTTTTCACAAGCACTTCATGCCACAGAGTATTTAAAACACTTCTCGGGCTTTCTTGTCTTGTTAATGATTTTACAGGTTGACCGCAATTTTTATACTTTTCCATTGATGTCTACGCTAGTTTTGATTTCAAGGGTTACCCGTGATCTCTATAGATTGCTTTTTTTATGAAATTGTCAGGGTTTCAATATTTTGCTAATATTTGCATAGAAGTTGGCCATGATTTTTACACTTTGATCAAAATTTCGATGGTATGGTCTTGATTTCCATGACTTCGTCCGGAGTTCTAGTGTTGTCTCTATTATCTAGATAAGTGCCTCATGATTTTTCCTGGGATACACTATCTTTTTGGGCTTTAATATTTCATAGCAGTAATAAATATTCGTTTCTCACTTGTTGCTTTAGAAGAACATTAGAGAATATGATTATTTTTTTTCTTGGAACACCAAGCATTCTTGGGTTTAATGTTTCTTGACAATAAGCAATAATCACGTTTTGCTATCACTATGACACCAATCATCATCAGTGTAAACGTCTTCTAACATTCGAAACACACAAACACATTCTTAGAAGTAAAAATTTTTTTTATTGTGATAACAACTTTTCCACCAGAAGTAGCAAGTTTTCCTTAACACTAACAAATCTTCTCTTGGAAGCAACAACTTTTTTCCCTTAATACTAAAAAACTTCTACTTAATACACTCAAATTTCTCTTAGAAGTAATATTTTTGTCAGTAATAACACGTTTTCTGCTTGAAATAGCAATTTTTCTGTCAAAGATACCAAATTTTTCTTAGAATTAAAAATTTTTTCGTTATGATAACAAGTTTTCTGCAAGAAGTAGCAAGTTTTCCTTAACAATAAAAAATCTTCTCTTCGAAAAAACATCTTTTTCCTCTTAAAAGTAACAAACTTTTTCTCAACACACTAAAATTTTTCTTAGAAGTAACAGTTTTTTTTCTTGGGAGTAACAAATTTCTTCTAGTAGCACCAAATTTTCCTTCACAGTTACCAAATTTCTCATAGAATTAATAATTTTTGTCAATGATAACAAGCTATCTGTTAGAAGTAACAGGTTTTTTGTCAAACATCTCAAATTTCTATTAGAAGTAACAATTTTTTTGTTATGATAATAAGTTTTCCGCCAGAAGTAGCAAGTTTTCCTAAACACTAACAAATCTTCTCTTAGAAGCAGCAACTTTTCCTCTTAATAGTAAAAAACTTTTACTCAACACACTCAAATTTTTCTTAGAAGTAACAGTTTTTTTCTTAGGAGTAACAAATTTTTTCTAATAGCATCAACTTTTCCGTCAAAGATACCAAATTTTGTCGTAGAAGTAACAATTTTTTCAATGACATCAAGTTATCTGTTAGAAGTAACAAGTTTTTCTGTCAAACATACCAAATTTTTCTTAAAAGTAACAATTTTTTCGTTATGATAACAAGTTTTTTTCCAGAAGTAGCAAGTTTTCCTTAATACTAACCAATTTTCTCATCGAACTACCAACTTTTTCCCCTTAACAGTAACAAAATTTTACTCAACACACTCAAGTTTTTCTTAGAAGTAAAAGTTTTTTGTTTCTTAGAAGTAACAAATTTTTTATAATAGCATCAGCTTTTCCGACAAATATACCAAATTTCTCTTGGGAAGTAACAATTTTTGTCAAAGATAACAAGTTACCTGTTGGAAGTAACAAGTTTTTCTGTCAAACATAGCACATTTTCTTAGAAGTAACAATTTTTTCGTTATGATAACAAGTTTTTTGCCAGAAGTAGCAAGTTCCCCTTAACAGTAACCAGTTTTTTTTCGAACAATGAACTTTTCCCCTTAATAGTAACAAACTTTTATTCAACACACTGAAATTTTTCTTAGAAGTAAAATTTTTTGTTTCTTAGGAGTAACAAATTTTTTCTAATAGCACCAGCTTTTCCGTCAAAGTTAACAAATTGCTCATAGAAGTAACAATTTTTGTCAATGAAAACATGTTATCTGCTTGAAGTAGCAAGTTTTTCTGTCAAATATACCAAATATTTGTCAGAAGTAACAATTTTTTCGTTATGAAAATAAGTTTTCTGTTAGAAGTAGCAAGTTTTCCTTAACATTAAAAAGTTTCTTCTTCGAACTAGGAACTTTTTCCCCTTAATAGTAACAAACTTTTATTCAACACACTCTAATTTTTCTTAGAAGTAAAAGTTTTTTTTTATTAACAAATTTTTTCTAATAGCATTATCTTTTCCGTCAAAGATACCAAATTTCTTATAGAAGTAACAATTTTTTGTCAATGATAACAAGTTATCTGTTAGAAGTAACAAGTTTTTCGTTATGATAACAAATTTTCTATCAGAAGTAGCAAGTTTTCCTTAACACTAACCAATTTTCTTTTCGAACTATCAACTTTTTCCACTTAATAGTAGCAAACTTTTACTCAACACACTAAAATTTTTTTTGGAAGTTACAGTTTCTTTTCTTAGGAGTAACAAATTTTTCCTAATAACATCAGCTTTTCCGTCAAACATACCAAATTTGTCATAGAAGTAACACTTTTTGTCAATGATAACAAGTTATCTCTTAGAAGTAACAAATTTTTCTGCCTAACATACCAAATTTTTCTTAGAAGTAACAATATTTTTGTTATGATAACAAGTTTTTTGCCATAAGTAGCAAGTTTTCCTTAACACTAACCAATTTTCTCGTGGAACTATGAACTTTTTTGCTTAATACTAACAAACTTTTACTTAACACACTCAAATTTCTCATAGACGTAACATTTTTCATCAGTGTATTTCACGTTTTCCGCTTGAACTAGCAAGTTCTCGGTCAAAGATATCAAATTTTTCTTAGAAGTAACAATTTTGCATTATGATAACAAGTGTTCTACCAGAAGTAGTAAGTTTTCCTTAGCACTAACAAATCTTCTCTTGGAAGCAACAACTTTTTCCCTTAATAGTAACGAACTTTTACTTAATACTATCAAATTTATCTTAGAAGAAACAGGTTTTTCTTAACAGTAACAATTTTTGTTTCTAATAGCACCAGCTTTCTCGTCGAAGATACCAAATTTGTCATAGAAGCAACAATTTTCGCTATGATGACAACTTAGCTGTTAGAAGAAGCAAGTTTTTCTGTCAAACTTACTATCATCTAGATAAGCACCTTATTATTATTCCTGGAAGACACTATCTTTCTGGGCTTTAAAATTTCTTACCGATAAGAAACATTCGTTTCTCACTTGTTGCTTTGTAAGAACGTTACACACTATGATTTTTTTTCTTTTTTCCTGGAACACCAAGCACTCTTGGGTTTAATGTTTCTTGACCATAAGCAATAATCGCGTTTTGCTATCACTAAGACACCAATCATCATGAGTTCAAACGTCTTCTAACATTCGAAACACACACACACAAACTTTCTTAGAAGTAAAAAGTTTTTTATTGTGATAACATTTTTCCTACCAGAAGTAGCAAGTTTTCCTTAACCCTAAAAAATCTTCTCTTGGCAGTAACAACTTTTTTCCCTAAAGACAAACAAACTTCTACTTAATACACTCAAAGTTCTCTTAGAAGTAACATTTTTTGTCAGTGAAAATATGTTTTCTGCTTGAACTAGCAAGTTTTCTGTCAAAGATACCAGATTTCTCATAGAAATAACAATTTTTCGTTATGATAAGTAGTTTTCTGCCAGAATTATCAAGTTTTTCTTAACACTAACAAATCTTCTCTTCGAAGCAACAACTTTTTCCCCTTAATAGTAACAAACCTTTACTCAACACACTCAAAATTTTGCTTAGAAGTAACAGTTTTTTTCTTAAGAGTAACAATTTTCTTCTAATAGCACCAAGTTTTCCGTCAAAGTAACCAAATTTCTCATAGATGTAACAATATTTGTCAATGAAAACAAATTATCTGTTAGAGGTAACAAGTTTTTCTGTCAAACATTCCAAATTTTTCTTAGGAAGTAACAATTTTTTTCGTTATGATAACAAGTTTTCCACCAGAAGTAGCAAGTTTTCCTTAACACTAACAAGTCTCCTCTTTGATGCAACAACTTATTCAACTTAATAGTAACAAACCTTTACTCAACACAATCAATTTTTTCTTAGAAGTAACAGTTTTTTGTTTCTTAAGAGTAACAAATTTTTTTAATAGCATCAGCTTTTCCGTCAAAGATACCAAATTTCTCATAGAAATAACAGTTTTTGTCAATGATAACAAGTTATCTGTTAGAAGTAACAAGTTTTCTTGTCAAACATACAAAATTTTTCTTAGAAGTAACAATTGTTTCGTTATGATAACAAGTTTTCTGCCAGAAGTAGCAAGTTTTCCTTAACACTAACCACTTTTTTCTTCAAACTATCAATTTTTTCCCCTTAATAGTAACAAACTTTTACTCTACCCACTCAAATTTTTCCTATATGTAATAAGTTGTTTTTTTCTTAGGAGTAACAAATTTTTTCTAATAGCATCAGCTTTCCAGTCACAGATACCAAACTTCTCATAGAAGTAACAATTTTTGCCAATGATAACAAGTTATCTGTTAGAAACAACAAGGGACTTGAAGTAAAACTTAACAAGAAGTATCTGAAATGTGTTTCGTCAAGAATGGGATGATGGTAGAGGGCTGTCATAGGGGTGTTAGAAAGTAGTTACAGCGTGGTACTGTGACGTGAATTGCTTGTGAAAACCCGAATGAATGAATTGAAGTAAAACTTTTAACATGAAATTTCTTTTTTGAGGGGGGGGGCATGGGGCGATGACAGAGGAGTGTTGTAAGGGGCATTGATAGTCTGGCATTGTGAAGTGAAATGCTTATGTTACTAAGCAGTAGCAAAGAAAGGGGGGCAACTTCTCTGTTTTCAAAAATACGTTGTTTAATGTGATTCCAGAAGCCTATTTTCGGAGTGTGAAGATTGAAAATATTCTAGGGGGTACTTGTGTCATGTAGAGGGCTGGTGCCAGTGTGAAAAAGGTGTCAATCAGTGCCAATACGCTCTGTACCATAAGCATACTTTTTAATGGTTTGGGTATCTACTCTTCTTGCAAGATGATCTTCAATCCTCTCTCATTATGTATTTTTCTCTAAGATATACATCGCCGTTATTACACAGCACCCGTGTGTGTGTGTGTGTGTGTGTGTGTGTGTGTGTGTGTGTGTGTGTGTGTGTGTGTGTGTGTGTGTGTGTGTGTGTGTGTGTGTGTGTGTGTGTGTGTGTGTGTGTGTGTGTGTGTGTGTGTGTGTGTGTGTGTGTGTGTGTGTGTGTGTGTGTGTGTGTGTGTGTGTGTGTGTGTGTGTGTGTGTGTGTGTGTGTGTGTGTGTGTGTGTGTGTGTGTGTGTGTGTGTGTGTGTGTGTGTGTGTGTGTGTGTGTGTGTGTGTGTGTGTGTGTGTGTGTGTGTGTGTGTGTGTGTGTGTGTGTGTGTGTGTGTGTGTGTGTGTGTGTGTGTGTGTGTGTGTGTGTGTGTGTGTGTGTGTGTGTGTGTGTGTGTGTGTGTGTGTGTGTGTGTGTGTGTGTGTGTGTGTGTGTGTGTGTGTGTGTGTGTGTGTGTGTGTGTGTGTGTGTGTGTGTGTGTGTGTGTGTGTGTGTGTGTGTGTGTGTGTGTGTGTGTGTGTGTGTGTGTGTGTGTGTGTGTGTGTGTGTGTGTGTGTGTGTGTGTGTGTGTGTGTGTGTGTGTGTGTGTGTGTGTGTGTGTGTGTGTGTGTGTGTGTGTGTGTGTGTGTGTGTGTGTGTGTGTGTGTGTGTGTGTGTGTGTGTGTGTGTGTGTGTGTGTGTGTGTGTGTGTGTGTGTGTGTGTGTGTGTGTGTGTGTGTGTGTGTGTGTGTGTGTGTGTGTGTGTGTGTGTGTGTGTGTGTGTGTGTGTGTGTGTGTGTGTGTGTGTGTGTGTGTGTGTGTGTGTGTGTGTGTGTGTGTGTGTGTGTGTGTGTGTGTGTGTGTGTGTGTGTGTGTGTGTGTGTGTGTGTGTGTGTGTGTGTGTGTGTGTGTGTGTGTGTGTGTGTGTGTGTGTGTGTGTGTGTGTGTGTGTGTGTGTGTGTGTGTGTGTGTGTGTGTGTGTGTGTGTGTGTGTGTGTGTGTGTGTGTGTGTGTGTGTGTGTGTGTGTGTGTGTGTGTGTGTGTGTGTGTGTGTGTGTGTGTGTGTGTGTGTGTGTGTGTGTGTGTGTGTGTGTGTGTGTGTGTGTGTGTGTGTGTGTGTGTGTGTGTGTGTGTGTGTGTGTGTGTGTGTGTGTGTGTGTGTGTGTGTGTGTGTGTGTGTGTGTGTGTGTGTGTGTGTGTGTGTGTGTGTGTGTGTGTGTGTGTGTGTGTGTGTGTGTGTGTGTGTGTGTGTGTGTGTGTGTGTGTGTGTGTGTGTGTGTGTGTGTGTGTGTGTGTGTGTGTGTGTGTGTGTGTGTGTGTGTGTGTGTGTGTGTGTGTGTGTGTGTGTGTGTGTGTGTGTGTGTGTGTGTGTGTGTGTGTGTGTGTGTGTGTGTGTGTGTGTGTGTGTGTGTGTGTGTGTGTGTGTGTGTGTGTGTGTGTGTGTGTGTGTGTGTGTGTGTGTGTGTGTGTGTGTGTGTGTGTGTGTGTGTGTGTGTGTGTGTGTGTGTGTGTGTGTGTGTGTGTGTGTGTGTGTGTGTGTGTGTGTGTGTGTGTGTGTGTGTGTGTGTGTGTGTGTGTGTGTGTGTGTGTGTGTGTGTGTGTGTGTGTGTGTGTGTGTGTGTGTGTGTGTGTGTGTGTGTGTGTGTGTGTGTGTGTGTGTGTGTGTGTGTGTGTGTGTGTGTGTGTGTGTGTGTGTGTGTGTGTGTGTGTGTGTGTGTGTGTGTGTGTGTGTGTGTGTGTGTGTGTGTGTGTGTGTGTGTGTGTGTGTGTGTGTGTGTGTGTGTGTGTGTGTGTGTGTGTGTGTGTCTGTGCCGTGCTAGAGCCCAATGGGGTCTTTTTAGTCTAGCTTTCGAGATACACTAGCGTCATTCATATTAGACCATGTCACAGAAATCTTGGGAATCTTCCAGAAAAATAATATGATAAAACGGCTAGGAATCTTTGCAATAGTGAAGAAATAATACAACGCCTGGAATCCCGGGTGGTCTGCCAGGGGGTGGGAAGTGTGCCATGGTGGGAATCTTGCCAGGGTGCGAAGCTTGCCAGATATGTGAATCTTGCCAGCTGAACTCTAGAAACAGGGATTATATGACATTAAAGGGTTGTCTTAGAAACTCAATGATAATTTCCCTATTATTACTACTTTTTAGATTATCTCGAGCAAGACCATTTTTAACCTCCTTTATCACATAGCCGAAGTCCGGACTCCATCCCCCGGAATGAGTAGACACAGACCAAATTCCCCAGAGTGCACGGGTTGGCTGGGAACAAGAATTTACCGAAATAGAATTTTCTCTCCTTTGCGTGTTTTGATATTTTTGCTGAAATATGGGCCCTGGGTTGCTTAAGGACTGAGACAAACCGCATGGTAGACTGGACACTCCCTGGGAGGTGACCAGCGAGCGGGCCGGTACCCTAGTGAAGGGTGGACTCCTCTCTTCACTCAAGTGTTTATTAATAAATAAACACCTGAAAATTACCGGTTTGCGCAACAAAAAAAAATAAATGAATAAAAAGGCCAGTGTTGAGCTGGCGACGGAAAAACAGGACTCCTCCATCCACAGCGCCTCCCGTCCATTGGAGTCTTCCCCCTCGTCTTTCTTTAAATTACGCATGTTATTGTTTATAGTTTATTCTTTTATAAGCCACAATAATGCCTAAAAATTACGTCTATTATCATGGCACCTTCCGAAAATGAATGGTAGGTGGAGGGTGGAATCGATTGTTAGGATAATGTGAAATATCCATAAGTTTAACTCAAAGAAATGGATATTTTTATTAAAAAGTCTTTCAATAATGCCTCTTTATATGGTTTAAATATACCACAAATATCCGCTCACCTGGGGGGCGTTGTCACATGGGTGGAATGCCATGGCAGTGTGGAGTGTTTTGTGGGGCATTATAATTGGCTTGGGTTGCAAAAAACTTGAACCACGGGATTTAAAGTCATAATTTTTAATATATTTTCGTTTTATCGTTATTAATATCTCGAGAGCTAATGTCTCCTGGGGTATATCAAATTGGGAGAGTAAGGCATCATTCTAAGGAGTGCCAAAAAATGGGGGATCTTTGCTGTCACGCAATAGGTTGTTTTTAGAATGTGGCTCCTGATAAAAAAGATTGAAAATGATTTCATGGACGACTTGCTTGGGGCACTGTACCATTGGAAGGGAATGATCTTTCGAGTCCTGGTGGGGTCAAGAACTCTAGAAAAAAGAAACAATATGAAAGGTGTTTCGAGCGAAAAATAAAACACCAAAAAGAAAATATCTTGATGCTTTTGGGCGAGCAATGTCAAAATGGTATTATCTGGCAGTGATGGATGCACCGTCCATGCGCAAGATGCACTGACCTTACATAAAGTGTGTGCTGCCATTAAGTTAATGAAAAAAATACGTTTTGGGGGTTTCGGGTGAAAAAAAAGTACCATTTAACAGTGTTGCACAATATTTATGTAAGGTTTGATCTGTCATTACGTTACAAGTGGGGATTCCCCCATGGGCTCTTGTTCCAAAGTTAGGCATATTAGTCCTCTCTGTTTGAAAGGGGTAAGTCATATGACGTCATTCGAGTCCGAGGGGTGTGTCATGGAGTCTTGGCAACTGTGTTCCCTTTAATAGAACTGACAACCGCATTGCGTAGGTTTGACGGCTTTAGGGGCTGCTAGCTCCACTTATCTAACCCTTTAAAGGCAAGGGTGTGTCACATGGTGTAACATGCACTTGAAACAGGGGGGGAGGTGTCATAGAAAAACAAAGGTTGTTTGTCACCTGACCTGACCGAACCATTGAATTATTGCCAAGGGAGGGAATGTCACCTAGAAACAGCTGACCGTATTATACAGGTGCGAGGGACTCAATTCCTTTTGTTAATTGAACTTGTACATTTCATTTTCCTGACCACATTCGAATTAATTGAAACACCTGGGAATTTCGACTTGAAACAGGGCCTGCGCTCGGAATCTTGCCAGCCATCTGCTAGAAACAGGTATGCCGTGACGTCTGAGGGCATGCACTTCCATTCCTTAAGAAATAAGTGGGGCATGCGCTCGAAACTGGGGAGGGCATGTGGTTGAAACTGGAACCCCCCACTACTTCTATAAACATATCTCTATTATGATCTCTAAGTTGCAAGGTTACTAGGTTGCCTCTCATTGCCTCTATTTTCTACATTTTCTTGAATTGGCATCCCCTCACTCTTATCTAGACCGAAGAGCAGACATAGTTCTAAGTTGTTCAGTTGATGGTTGCCGATCCAACTATATTTGTTGGTGATTTTAAAGTAGATAATTCTCTTTTGCAACAGTAAACAAAGCAGGACGCAGCATTGAGCCAGTAATCACAGGCAGTTAATTAAGCCCAATATTGCCGTGGTTCGTTCTCTACTTGGTTTCAGCCATCTCTAAAGTCAAGATACCGATCAGGCAGCTAACTCTCCGATTCAGGCAGCTAACTAAGTCAAATATTTGAAATAGTTAGTTCTTCTATAATCATCTCTCTATTATTATTTCTTACTAGGCTGATTATTACCGCTACAACCCGGATTATCCACCTATGATTAGGACATCATTCATCAATCTTGAAGATAAAAATTCCGTTTTTGGCATAAAAATGAATTTATATTAAAAGTTATTTTTGTTAAAAACAAACGGTTTCTAAATACAGCAATTATCTTTAAAATGAACCATTATACAACTCTATTATGATCCAGTGCCCCACGGAGAAAAAAACCTGTGACGAAAAAAAATCTATAGAATGAAACAAACATGTTGTCGATGCAGAATTTTGCAGTTCAGGCAACATTTCTTGTTTTTTCAAGACAAAATATTTTCTTTATTGGCTCAATAGTAGCCAAAAGTCTAAAAAACGGAATTTTCATACCAATAGATGCATCAAAAGAATCAAATTTTTATGTTCATTTTAAATATATGAATGTCATCAAGTTTAGTCTTACTCATTAAAAGTTAAACGCCTGAGAAAATTTGCTTTGTTTCAGAAAAACAGGGAAAAAACACTTACAAGTCAAAGAATCTTCATGAGTCACATCATCAGCTTCATGCTATCAGAGAATCCTACTATAGAGGTTTCAAGCACCTATCTGGAAGAATGTGGAATTTTGTATTTTTTGCCAGAAGAAGTATCACGGAGGCGTGTTTATTTTTTTTTTTTTGCTAGGGGTGATGTTAAGGGGGGATTATAATATATGGTGTGATTAATTAGTATTTTCTTGAGAGGTGATCAACCAGGTTAGGGGAGACATCAACCCAGGAGTGTAATCATTCTTCGTAAGATTATCAGATGCCTAGGGAGCGTTACCAATTGGAGAACAATCGAACTAGTTGGCTACTCTTGGAGGCTAAATAAAGGCATATAAAATAAAACAACGCAAATAGAAAAGTAATAGATTTATTAGACTTACATATTCAGTTGTGCAGCAACGGACTTCAATAATGCAAACAGATAGATCTCATGGTCAGAATACTTCTTAATAATCGTCTGATCTCTTATGACAATAATAATCCTCAAAAAATACTTTTTCACTACCTTATAACATGAGTTCTGATTCTGAGCAATAATCACTATTTCCCAATTGGCCCAGCTCCTCTCGGAGGGCCTGCTGTTTTATCATTATGCTGACAAACTGGGTTCATTATGTCAACTCTTTACCCAATAGTTTTTTCGCAATATTCTGATCATTAAGCATACACATTCCTGAGAGTACTTCTAAAAACTACTAAACTAAGTTTTTAAACAATGTCCCACTATGTTTTGCAAAATACTTCAGCGAATTCCATTCCATCTCATTAGTATTGTACTTGCTAAAAGCCCGCAGTTTTTTTGCCTTTGAAATCTGTCAATAGTGTCTGGAATGTTCAAGAGCCTTTTGTTTTGTCGAACAAAAGTTTTACAAAGTACAGCGGAGTATTCTTGAATTAATCATCTTTTGCTTTGAGCTTTTACCTTACTTTAATTACCTTAATTCGCACTTCGGAGCAAATTAAGGTCCATACTGGATCTGTTGTGCTCCGGGTCAAATGATGGCAAAAATTCGTCACTGTGTTAGGACCCAGTGATACGCCATAGGAGAGGTCTGCTGGAGAGATGCAATTTAAGCCCACTCGGTAGCGGTGGCCACGAGGTAGGTATGGCCCGTAAAGACCATTCTCAGTGGTATAGAGCTGACACCGCCGCACAACAGCAACTTCGGATTGAGCATGCGAGATGGTTGGGTATGACAAGCGGCATCAGCCACCTAGCAAGACACTCATTATGATAAAGTTGGCATCAGTCAGTAGTTGAGGAGGACGGACAGTCCCACTCATATTTCCATGGCTTGTTATTCCATTCCTTGTCAAGTCTGGATTTGAAGGACGCAGCCGTAGGTGCAGTCGCCGTTTCAGCTTGAAGGCTATTCCAATCGTTGACAACACGCTCGGAGAAGAAGTGTTGCAGTGTTTGTGTTTTAACAAAACGTTTTGACAGCTTATGTGAGTGTCCTCTTGTCTGGTGCTGACTTGAATGTTTGGTAAAGAGGGGGTTATTTGGTTGTGTGTTATACTTGTAGGTCAGCATTATATCACCACAGCGGTGTCTGAAGACGAGTGTTGGCAGCTGCATGCATTCCAGTCTCTTGTTGTATGGGAGATCTCGTAGGCCAGCTATGCATTTCGTGGCACGTCTCTGAACTCCTTCGATTAGACTGGTGTCATTCTTATAAGAAGGGGAGGTGAGACACGTACCAAAATCCAAAACGGGTCTAACTATAGCCTTATAGAGCCTTAGAAAGACTGTACGGGAGCGGCTGGTTATAGTGCGTTTGAGGAGACCAAGGCTTGAATTTGCTTTTGAAACTGCTTGTTGCCAGTGGCCGTGGAACTTCAGTTGTTCATCTATCAGCACTCTTAGATCTCTTTCTTCGGGACTTGTCTTTAGTACTAAGCTAGCCAGTGAATTGGGATCGGACATGCTATACTGGTGACGGAGGTTATTGCTTCCAAAGTGAAGGACACTGCACTTCGATGTGTTGAATTCAAGTAGCCAGTCTTGTGCCCTCATTTGGATTTTATGAAGGTCACGCTGCAGACTTTGTTGGTTTGCAGGCCCAAACAGCTTGGAGTCATCAGCATAGAGAGTGATGTTGTTTTCTGTTCCGTTCGTCATATCGTTCATGTATATAAGGAATAGGGTAGGGCCCAAGACAGTACCTTGGGGGACTCCGCTTACAACATCACATGGTTCGGAAAAGGCCTTATCACTATTAGTTGTGAAGAGTCGAACCTGCTGACTCCAGCCAGTCAGAAAGTCCATGACCCAATCGACCACATCCGAGTGGGTACCTGCTGCTGAAAGTTTCAATCTGAGACGGTTGTGAGGTACCTTGTCGAAAGCCTTGGCTAGGTCCAGTAAAATCAGGTCCACAGGGGTTCCTTTCTCCAGGTAATCTGTTATGGTGCTGTATGTCTCAAGGAGATCGGTCTCAACCGATTTTCCTGGCAGAAATCCGTGCTGGTCGGGGGAAAGTATATTATTATTACAGAGATGTGTCAAAATATCAGCATTGACAATCTGCTCAAGGGTTTTTGCCACCGCTGAGGTCAGACTGATGGGTCTGTAGTTTTTGGCTTTGGTGCGGTCACCTTTCTTGAATATTGGGGTGACATGGGTCAGCATCCAGTCTTTGGGTA
Organism: Artemia sp. Qi Xiang Cuo; assembly: GCF_049724085.1. Lineage (NCBI taxonomy): Eukaryota > Metazoa > Arthropoda > Branchiopoda > Anostraca > Artemiidae > Artemia > Artemia sp. Qi Xiang Cuo. The sequence goes on along the minus strand of NC_142808.1, from coordinate 4,576,953 downwards.
CCTTTTTTGAGTCAAGCGACAGTTAGAATATATTGCATAGTGGTTGTGCAATTTCTTTGGCAAGCTTCTTCAATAGTCTTGGGTGCAAATTATCAGGACCGGCGGACTTATGGACATCTAGTGCCTCAAGTTGCTTTTGAATGACAGGGGGGAGAGTATAAAAGATGGCAGTGGGTTAGGGATGTCGTATGGTGGACTATGAGGAAGAGGACCATCTGGTTCAATGGTGAAAACCAACGCAAACTGCCTGTTGAAGAGTTTGGTGATGTCCTTCAAGTTGGTCACTTCCTTGCTATCATCTGTACTGAGTGCTTTAACTGACCGTCTGCTGTGGTCCTTACTTGATACATACTTCCAGAACTTCTTTGGGTTATTCTTACTATCATCAGCTAGCTTGGACTCGTACCGTGCGTAAAGTTGTTTAGTTAGGCTTCTTAGTTTGTTTCGAGCTTTCGCAAACTTTTGGTAGTGTTCTTCCTTCCCTCCTTTATTGTACTTTCTCCAGTATCGTCCCCTCCTGTTTCTTTCCTTGCGTATCTCAGGGGTCATGAAAGGCAGTGTTTTGGGCTTTGGCGTGAGTTTTACTGACGTGTGTTTTTTTGAAGTGTAAGTAGATTGTCCTTTAGGTTAGCCCATTGTTGGTCGACATCCTCTTGAAGTACAGGTGACCAAACTACGCCTTCCAGCTCTGTTCTGATTACCCTGTAGTCTGCATAAGTTTTCTGTATGTAATCATTTTTATCTTACAAAATGACACATTCACTTCTAGGATTAGATGATTGCTCTTTCCTAGAGGAGGTAAGTAATTTTTGTTCTGAAGCTGGCCTTTATCCCGTAAGAACACTAGGTCCATTAGAGTCGGTCTCTGGAAAAGTCGGCCTCTAGTAGCTTGTTCGACAATCTGGTAGATATTAAGGTCGTGAAGGCGGTCTGTGAATAGATTCGTGCTTCTGCTCCTGTTTGTAAGTAAAGGTATATACGGATATCCATCCTTCCATATGAGGTCAGGGAAGTTAAAATAACAAGCTATAAGAAGGTTCCCCATGTAATTCATAGTTGCTTTTCGCAGCATTGTTGCTATTGTCCGTTCAGTTTCTTGGCAATCAGAGGCAGATGGGCTTCTGTAAATACAGCCTACTCTGGTTATTACTCCACCGCTGTCATCACATAGGTCGAACCATACAGATTCAACAAATTGTGAGTTACCTGGGAGACAAAATGATCGTATACTATAACATGTCTTGAATAGCTCCAAAGTACCAAGCCTGCATTCTAAAGACTGTAGGTTTGACATGACACCATACCCTGGAAGCTTAACATGGGAATCTTCGAGCCTGTTTCTACTGAACTTGGGACAAACCTCAGTCAATAGGACCAGATCATAATTTTTGGAATAAATCACAAATTTCAGCTCGTTCAATTTGTTAGGAAGTTGGTCGACGTTAGTAATTAGAGCATAAAAATCTGTACTTACTCGTTTTTGGTGTTGCTTACTCCGTTCGTTGGTCCCGTTGCCCGGTTGATCTGAGTCCTCATCCGTTTTGCCTAAAGTGGTTGCTGGTGCCTTCGAGTTAGCAGTGTAGTAGCTTCCAGAGCTTGTTTCGCTCTCCAATGAGCTGTCACTAGTCATGGATGAGAGTCTTTCCGTAGAAAAAGCACTAACATGTTCGGAAACACCCATATTTACATTATTTACATAGTTCCCAACTTGTAATTCTACATCTGCATCGGGTTCGGAGGAGAGACTTCTCCGCTTTTCGCGTTTTTTGACACAATACGAAGGTCACGGATTGCGAGGTTTTTTCACCACCAGCTATTCTGTCCTTAAGCTCTGCAACAAGTGCTTTATATCTCTCTTGATCTTGTTTCGATCGATCATGGCGGAACTGTACTGCTCCTTTCCTTGAGAGAGACTCTTTTAAGATATTTTTTTTAATTTGAAAGGATGACACAGTAAACAAAAGGGGCGGTGCCGCATTCTAGGTTGGATTGCTAGCCTGTATATTCTGGTTTAGGCGATGGACAGTAGTTATGTAACTACAACTGATTCTGTACTCGGTTGAGAAAAACTGCTTGAGAGCGTTAGTGTCATCAATGGAAGCGTCGATACCGTATGCAACAATGTTGTTTTTTCGTGACTCTCGGTCTTTTTCAGCACAGATGATCTGTTGTACTTTGGATTCTAACGACTGCTGAAAGTTAGCACTAAGTGCTTGGACTTCTGCTTGCACAATTTGCTTCGTTTCATCCACGCTACATTTTGAGGATAGGGCCACTTCCACACTATTTACTTTGTCTTTTATAGAACCTAGCTCAGCTCTAAGTGCGCTCTCAGTTTGCTCAATGGTATTGGAGAGACTACTCTGAAGGTTTCCTATTGCTTGCGTGATCACAGTAGTAACATCTTGGATAGTAGCTGCGGGCTGGGGAGGGATAATGGATCTAGGGGTGGTCAAATTTGATTTGCACCAAGCACAGTCCCAATTGAAACCATTTTTCTCCTGCATTTTCACGAGAAGTTCATACTCTGCATCGGATATTTTCAGGCAGTCACAACACATCCATTTCCCACACCCATCACAAAGTAATGCTTTAGAGTCCTCTTCCAGGTCTGAAGTACATAACAGGCATCTGTCCACATTTTTCTGGGGGCTCTCTCTGGGACGTTTCGATTTGGGCGGCATTTCGGGCACGAACAAATTTTCCACCAACAGGAAATTGTAATGACAACACCGACTGAAAAAATTCAAGATATATAGATGTTGAAAACCCCAAGGAATTAAACTTATATATTATTAGTTGGAAAACACATAAATCGAATAAAACTCCAAGGTGAGTAACTATAATTTAACACTTTAGGGTCTACTGATTATGAAAATCATACACTAGGATTGGAAAAATGTCTTAGACACTCAATTTGAGCCAATAATTCACAAGTTAAATTTCACAGGATCACATGGGTTTGCCTTGACAATTTTCGAGGTAGACAGAATGTGGGAAGTGCAATACTCAAATCACCTATTCCCAGCAGTTTAAGGATTAAAATCCCGCTGGTACCAATTCGGCCTCTTGTTTATTTGCTATTGCTCCTTCCTGCACAAAGTATCCACCAAAAATACGCAAAATCGGACAAGCCAACGTAAGCAATGGTATTTTAGTATTTAGCGTTTGGCAACTGCGCTTTTTTACTGGCTACAAATTCGGATGAAGAAGAAGGACACTGAATTCATCTTGGCCTTATTTACAAACAGATAATCAGCTGTTTATTAAAACAGTTCGTGGTAACGAACTGTAAGTAAGGAGCGACCCGGCTCAATGGTAACCGAAACTCTAAAAAACGGGATTTTGATACCAATAGATACATCAAAAGAATCAGATTTTAATTCTGATTTCAAATATATAAGTTTCATTAAGTTTAATCTTACCCATCAAAAGTTAAGTGCCTGAGAAAATTTGGCTGATTTTCGAAAAAACGGGGAAAGACCCTTTAAAAGTTATAGAACCTTAATGAAAATCACACCGTCATATTCAGAGTATCAGAGAACCCTACTGTCGAGGTTTCAAGCTCCTATCTACAAAAGTGTGGAATTTTACATTTTTTGCCAGAAGAAAGATCACGGATGCGTGTTTGTTTGTTTGTTTGTTTGTTTGTTTTTTTGTTTTTTGTTTTTTTTCCCAGGGGTGATCGTATCGACCCAGTCGTTCTAGAATATCGTGGGAGGGCTCATTGGAACGGAAATTAAAAGTTCTAGTGCCCTTTTTAAGTGACCAAAAAAAATGGAGGGCAACTAGGCCCCCTCCCACGCTAATTTTTTTCCCAAAGTCATCCAATCAAAATTTTGAGATAGCCATTTTGTTCAGCATGGTCGAAAATATGATAAAAATGTCTTTTAGGATGACTTGATCTTCCAAAGTCCCCAGGGGGAGGGCTGAAAGCTATGAACTTTACTCAATGTTAACATATAGTATTGGTTATTGGGAAGTATACAGACTTTTTCAGAGGAGATTTTTTTCTGGTAGGTGGGGGAAGGAGAGGGTCGGGGGCTGTATGGAAGGATCTTTCCATGAAGGAAGTTTCCATGGGGGAAGGGACATTGCTATGAAGGGGCGCCGGATTTCCCAGCATTATTAAAGAAAAAGATCAGGAATTAAATAAAAAAAACAAGTTTTTCAACTGATCAACTGATTGTGATTAAGAGGTTATTTTTAAAGAACTGGAAAAAAAATTCGAACTATAGTTTAAAGAGCAGGGTCTTGACTCGGGGGCGAACCCCCTAATATACGTGTTAAAAATTTATGAATATAGAAGTTCGTTACGTAAGTTAATTCTAGGTTACGTATATTTATTACTAATAAAAACGTTCGTAAATAAAATTAAACAAGTTTCGAGAAAGCCATTTAACCAAATATAATATGCAAATTTTGTTTTAATTATTCATGTACGGTGAGCCAAAATCAAAACCTGCATTAATTCAAAAACGTTCAAAAATTAAATAAAAAAAAACAAGTTTTTTAAACTGAAAGTAAGGAACGACGTTAAAACTTAAAACGAACAGAAATTATTCCGTATATGAAGGAGGCTGTCCCCTCCTCAACGCCTCGCTCTTTACGCTGAAGTTTGACTTTCTCACAACTCTATTTTTTTAAACAATAAAAAAACATTAGCGTAAAGAGCGAGGCGTTGAGGAGGGGACAGCCCCCTTCATATACGGAATAATTTCTGTTCGTTTTAAGTTTTAACGTCGTTCCTTACTTTCAGTTTAAAAAACTTGTTTTTTTTTATTTAATAGCAGACAAAGGACAAGTCCCTTGGGAATAGAAAATAAAAATTTTCTAACATCAAAATTCAGGTAAATAAAGTGAAACACCAGGGAAAACCACTTAAAATGAAACTTAATATCAAGTATAAGCAGAATGGTAAAAAATGGGTAGAAATAAATGTTCTTTCTCACAAATTTCAACAATCCTTTTTTAAAGGGATATTTGGCTGATTAATAAATGAGAGTTTAAAACGGAATTTCAAACTTAATTAGGGGAGTTTGATTTACATCGGAAATGTATTTAGAATGAAATCAACTTTTCCACATTTAAAGTATATATTGTGCACGGTACATATTACCCGTTCCGTTTCTTAATGACGTCCCGTCATTAGGATTTGCTCGCCCTTGGGGTTTGAAGTATTTTGAAATTTGTTTACTATTTATCCTGTACAATTTTAATTGATATTGTAACATTATAAGTTTACTTAAGCTTAATCAGAAGTGCTTAAATTTCTTTCTATATTACTTTTCTTATTTTATTACATATAGTCTCCTAAGGTTCCTCTACAGGACTAAGATAGCTACTTACACTGAGGTTTTTTTTGTTCTTTCTACATCTAACACTGATAATTCCTATATTTCTAACAATGTTTGGTAAGATTGGGATTATTCTACTATTATTTATTTTTCAAGACCCATCTTCTATAGATTTTTAACTTAAGCTTAGCTACGGAGTAACTATTTTTCCTGTTTTACGCTGAATTAAGCGAATAATATGGTAACGCTACATCTAACCCTACTTGAACATCTAGCGATACATACATGAATAATTTATAACACACAATATTATGTTTACCATTTTCACTGGTAACAAAAACACTTTCACTGGGACTGTTTGTTATGTAATATCAACAATAGATTATCAAAATTGTTAAGTTGTCAGATATACCTGCAGCAGGTATTTTCTACATTTTCTTGAATTGGCATCCCCTCACTCTTATCTAGACGGAAGAGCAGACATAGTTCTAAGTTGTTCAGTTGATTGTTGCCCATCCAACTATATTTATTGGTGATTTTAAAGTAGATAATTTTCTTTGGCAACAGTAAACAAAGCAGGACGCAGCATTGAGCCAGTAATCGCAGGCAGTTAATTAAGCCCAATATTGCCGTGGTTCGTTCTCTACTTGGTTTCAGCCATCTTTAAAGTCAAGATACCGATCAGGCAGCTAACTCAACGATTCAGGCAGCTAACTAAGTCAAATATTTGAAATAGTTATTTCTTCTACAATCATCTCTCTATTATCATTTCTTACTAGGCTGATTATTACCTCTACAACCCGGATTATCCACCTATGATTAGGACATCATTCATCAATCTTGAAGATAAAAATTCCGTTTTTGGCATAAAAATGAATTTATATTAAAAGTTATTTTTGTTAAATACAAACGGTTTCTAAATACAGCAATTATCTTTAAAATGAACCATTAAACAACTCTATTATGATCCAGTGCCCCACGGAGAAAAAAAACTGTGACGAAAAAAAATCTAAAGAATGAAACAAACATGTTGTCGATGCAGAATTTTGCAGTTCAGGCAACTTTTCTTGTTTTTTCAAGACCAAATATTTTCTTTATTGGCTCAATAGTAGCCAAAAGTCTAAAAAACGGAATTTTCATACCAATAGATACATCAAAAGAATCAAATTTTTATGTTCATTTTAAATATATGAATGTCATCAAGTTTAGTCTTACTCATTAAAAGTTAAACGCCTGAGAAAATTTGCTTTGTTTCAGAAAAACAGGGAAAAAAATACTTACAAGTCAAAGAATCTTCATGAGTCACATCATCAGCTTCATGCTATCAGAGAATCCTACTATAGAGGTTTCAAGCACCTATCTAGAAGAATGTGGAATTTTGTATTTTTTGCCAGAAGAAGTATCACGGAGGCGTGTTTTTTTTTTAATATATGTCAGATATGAGTTCACCTATTTTACCGCTATACGTGTCCTTTACGTACTCGCTCGTTCTGTTACGAATTATGGTCCTTCACTAATATCGTTTTGTGCAAACAAAATTTTAAAACACTCATATGTGGTGTCCTCACAGATTAGCTCGAGTATGGTTACGTTCATCCTGGACGAAGTGATTTTTCTAATTATTAAACGGGAAATGATACTCTTGGTTACAGGTGTGTTTAATTTCGCCATTAGCGTCCGTTCTCATCTGTTATTTTTGGATAATTCGTAGGGTGCTTTGCTATTAAGGGTTTGAGCACTGTGATTGCGTTGCTGACAGAGGGGTTGACTATTTCATAACATTTCATTCTTGAGCTGTCTTTAATCACATAGAGAATGTATTTCTCGTATAAAATTGTTCCTTCACGCACTTAGGTATTATAGTTCATGAAATTGTTCGTGCATGGCTTGTTTCCATTAACTTTTATGGGGATTCCTTGGTAAATCGTAGGGGGAATGATGTTTGAATTTGGAATGGGTCAAAATCAAACTTTAGTGACTCCTTTAACATATTGTCTTTAACTTTTGGGAGGAGTATATTGTCACTCAGGGGTTATTCATTGGGATTATTTTAGTTTCTATGATTCAATGGTTTGTTGCCAAGTCCATATTTCAAAACTTATCTCGTTATATTTACGGTAATATCTCTAATGTCTCTGTAATCTCGTAATGGAGAAATGGTAGAAGGGGACTTGGCATGTGAATCCTCGACATATAAAATTCTGCTGAATTGGGGTCTTCAACACGCTAAACATGTTAAATTGGGTTCATCAGTATTATTGTTAAGGATGATGTATCACTTATCTCTTTTGCTTAATAATGGGATTCTCGGAGTTGTTATCTCTATAGTTTGATAATGTTGTGAACACTAATATTTGTTAGATAATGTTACCTGATACATAGTATGGTCTGTGATCGAGGTGAATTGTCCTTCATCAAACAATCGCTATTTCCTTGATCAAAGGGTATTATCAATTTCCATAAGCAAAGCCAGGATGAAAGTTTTTTGGGATTTATGGCGAGTACTCTTCATTGGTTAAGATGTGATGAAAATAGGTGCTACTGGGCTATACTTGCATTGGTCTATGCATTGTCCTGATTAGTTTCTGATATGCCGTTCCAATTCCTGAAATAAAATAACTCGGCAGAATCACACGTTCTTTGAAACGAGTCGTCATAATACAAATAGGTCATGTATCAATTGGGTACATGAACTTTTACGGTACAAGACAATGTTAATTTAAATGCACTAATATTATTTCACACACACATTGATTTTTAACGAAACAACATTATTATTGTGTTGGTGGAAACATATATGAAGTTTCCCTTGGGACTTCTAACATAGAGATCTCTTATAAGTTATTATAATATAACGATGATATAAGAGATTAATTCTTATAAAGTGAGGTCTTTTATTATGCTCTTTAGTATACACTATTACATATACTTTCTTTAAATTTCCTTCAACACTTAATTAATTTTAATCGGTTTAAAATAATCATTTAAACATAGTTTACGCTACATCATTAAATTTGAGGTCTAATTTTACAACATATTTCATGCCTGCATTGTTCACGCACGTCCGTGCTTTTTAATAAACGCTTGTTGCAGCGTCACAGCCCCACGTTTTTACGTAAACGACACTACATAGAGGGAACTAGACAGAGCAAGGACGAGTGGAGACCTCTATACCCACTCTTTTTCTAATGTCTTCCCTTTTTCTTGGCCTAGGCGTTTTCATGAGGTTCCGGGTTTAGCTTTTTTATTTAAGCTGTTTCCCGGTGTTCTTCCTATCGAATCTGTATTCTTACCCTCAAAATTTTTCCATAATTGAAGGTTAGTAATGCTCTCATAGTCCAAAAAATTACGAATACGACTTATACAGTCAGTATTATGTTCCACCAGAAATTGGTCGAGAATAATCCGTATTTATTATCTACGTAAGTTAATCTTTGGTCCTCATTGGTAAATAGGGGGATTTTGGAGTTTAATACTTCTCTTATTTTTGTAAGTGCCAACGTTCCTTTGATCCTTTCTATTTTCGACCATATCGAGATTCTCATTTCCTCGCTCTCTATGTTGGGAATAGTATACGATAGGTTGATTACCCTAAAATTGGTTATTCTAGGACTTATTATATTTGTACTTGTGGTAATTAACGGCGTTTGAATTGTTGACTCTTTAGTTACAAGTCGACATCCTTGTTTTATGGTTAGCGTACCCACGTCTTGTAATAGTAATTCGGTCCTGTAACTTGGATCGATTTCTTCTGTATTATTATAGCAAGATAAAGTTTCAACGGTTTCTCTTGGAACAGAAAATAACCAAAGCTGATTTCTAAGGTGTATGAATATTTCTCGTTTAGTACCTCCTATCAAGGCTTCGCACGAATTAGGTATTTCTTCCTGTCTTTTAAAAATATATCCAGCATACAAGATCTGGACCTGAAATTGTAAATAGGTAACGTAAGCTGGCAAACTAGGTTTTTGAATGATATGCACTCTTTTAAGTCTTGTGGGTTCACTAGGGCGTATTTTTGTCTATCCTGATCCACTAGTAAGTATTCTGCTTCAGATGTGTTAGTCATAAATGAATTTGTCTTCTTTATATTGGCGGGGAAGGTCAAAATTTTGTACAAGTCATATATGGACTGTTAGTTTATCAATGGAATTGTTACTACTGCGAATAATTGTTCATTTATTTCCGTGATGTGTACTTTTAATTTTTTGTAACAAAGGAATAAATTTGATACTTTCGGTTCTATGGGTAAGTTTAAACCAAACGTTAGATGTTTTTTTTTTCATCCAAAATACTTTTTAGGCTGGAAGGGTCTACCATGTTGTATGACAAGGTTCCTCCCTTTAGGGTAAATAATGCGAACTAGAACTTACTAACATCGGTTGCTAGATTTATTAATGGCATGGTATTTATATCGAGTGATACCATGGTAAGGCTTGCGTCTGTCACCACGCGATCCACTTCATTCCTTAAGTATTTTATTACATTTACATTTTTTGATATTTTCTTGTATATCATTTCGACTTTATCTCTGGTAGTTTTCTATACTTGCTTGTATCTTCTCGACAAGAAACGATACGTTCATGGCATTATTCAATTTTTTACATTTTCCCTTAGGATATTTAGGTCTTCCTCTATCGTTAGACCAAAAAGGTGGGAGGCGAGTTCTCCAATGATGGGAATTAGGCTTGTGGACCTTCCGTATTTACTTCTTCGAAAGAATACTTCAAAAATCCGTGTTGTACTTTGCTTTAATTTTTGTATTTCCGTATTAAATAATTCAAATAAAGCTTGTAATCTTTGTCAGTATAATATTAAGAAGGGTTTGTGAGTTGACACTTTTTGGGTGTTTTTATCGCTTAGATTAGGTAATGGTTCAATATCTTCTTTTGTCGGCTCGTCGGCCATTGCCAATCTAGCACAAGTGCGTTTACCGTCTATTATCCAACATTTCTTGTGTACTTCATAATCTTCTTCCTCTTTCTTAGTTTCACGGGTCTTTTCGTCCGGTTTAATAGCTTGTACTTTAATTGCTTGTGTGTCTGTATGCCTTAATGGGATTATTGCTCTTAGGATTTTAGAAAATACGCAAATGGGTTGGAGGCACGTTAACGTGGGCCCTGTTGACCAAGTTCATTTTGTAATTATAGTTGGTTTTAGATAAGTCAGCATGGTCATATTTCTAGGTAATTCTGTACTAAGTGCGATCATTTCTGGAATTGTGTTCGTCGTGGTTTCTGACATTGAAGATTGTATCTCTTTTGTTGGGGTTTCATATGTAGGTGTGATTGTCTTGATGTCTTTTTCTTTTCTTTCTCTAGGATCTTTATATTCGTTATCTTGTTGGGCATCTGAGAATTTGTTCCTTGATTCTTCTAGTTCCTATAGGTTAGTATTTTGCTTTTGTCATTTTCCTTGGTGAGTTTGGATGGCATTTGTTTCGTAACATTTTTCTCAGCATGATTCTGCCATAATTCTTTGAGAAAGGTCCATAGGCTTGGCAGTTCATTTAGCATTCTGTAATTTCCATCATAAAGGTTTCCTTTTCTCGTAGCCAATAATTTAGGGTTTTCCATAGGTTTCATTGTAATAAAGTCTCTTGACAAGTATTCTATATTATTTGCTGATATTTTCCTTCTCTTTTCTTTGGTACTGGTTCCTAGTGCCATGTCGATTTCTGCCATTATCTTTTCAAAGTCATCTATTATGAATTTCGATTTTAGTTTTGGGATAACTTGAACTTGGAACTCTTTGTTGTCTTTGTTATGCATCATCTTACTGGTCTGCAATCCTTTATCTGACTTTAGGAATTGAAATATCGATTCTTTGAGTTCATTCGTGTTTTTCTCTAGTCTCGTCACTTGTTGAAATAAGGTTTCAAATGGTTTAAGATCGAATTTCATAAAAATTTTCCATGCGTTAAGGCTAGATAGGAGTGAATTTTCGTGCTTAAATATTACTCCATGTTTTACAATATCTTGGGCTGCTGCGTGAACAACAAGGATTATGATGATGTTCTTAAGCCTCATCTTTTTGCTTGTTTCTAAAATTCATCTTTTATTAATTTTACCTATTTTTGCAAAATTCATTTATATGCTCTCTTTTTTCTTCTAACACAAGCAACACATAAGTGAGTAAGCAAGCCATATACCTGTAAACACACA